>NW_026462505.1:0-19742 GCF_021730395.1 Mercenaria mercenaria
GATCAAATGAAAAATACAGCCTCTACTGCATGCACAAGGTTTTCCTTGGATTTGACCTAGTGACCTAGTTTTTGAACCCAGATGACCCATATTCGAACATGACCTAGATTTCACCAAGGCTATCAAACTGACAAAATTACATGATCAGTTGAAAAATACAGCCTCTATCACATACACAAGGTTTTTCTTTGATTTAGCCTAGTGACATACTTTTTGACCCTAGATGACCCATATTCAAATTCTACATAGATTTCATCAAGGCAATTATTCTGACTTAATTTCAGGAAGATCAATTGAAAAATACAGCCTCAATCGCATACACAAGGTTTTCCTTTGATTTGACCTAGTGACCTACTTTTTGACCAAAGATGACCCATATTTGAACTTGACCTAGATTTCATCAAGGCAATCATTCAGGGCTTTTCATCCTTATATAACAGAGGCCTATAAAAGGCCTCTTCCCAATCCAAAAATATACTATTTTTTCCCAACTGTGGCAGAGATATTTCCCAAAATGCAAGGTAAAAGTTCCCCAAATCATGCAACAGATGGTTAAGATTTTGTTTACATTTTAGTATTTCCAGAGGAAGCGTTTGTCTGGTATTTTTGTCGCACAATAGCTTAACAGCCCATAGAACCAGTTGTGACACATTGCCAGTCTAATAAATTTTGTTCCTTGGCCTGGATTTTAGTCCAAGTTTCAGGGGAGATAATTTTTTTGTCTTTCGATGTTTACTTCCGGTTGATAATTTTTCCCAAAATGAACAATTATCGCGCATAAATTTCCCAATTTGAAAGGCCATGCCTCCAAATTTCCTCATGAAAAGCCCTGTCATTCTAACCAAATTTCATGAAGATCAATTGAAAAATACAGCCCCTATCGCATACACACTTGGTTTTTCTTTGATTTGACCTAGTGACCTATTTTTTGACCTCAGATGACCTATAATCAAACTCAACCTAGATTTCATCAAGGAAATAATCCTGACCAAATTCCATGAAGATCAATTGAAAAATACAGCCTCTATCGCATACACAAGGTTCTTCTTTGATTTGACCTAGTGACCTACTTTTTGATTCAAGATGACCCATATTTAACCTTGACCTAGATATCATCAAGGCAATAATTCTGACTTAATTTCAGAAACATCAATTGAAAAATATAGCCTCTATCGCATACACAAGGTTTTCCTTTGATTTGACCTAGTGACCTACTTTTTGACCAAAGATGATCCATATTTGAACTTGACCTAGATTTCATCAAGGCAATCATTCAGGGCTTTTCATCCTTATATAACAGAGGCCTATAAAAGGCCTCTTCCCAATCCAAAAATATACTATTTTTTCCCAACTGTGGCAGAGATATTTCCCAAAATGCAAGGTAAAAGTTCCCCAAATCATGCAACAGATGGTTAAGATTTTGTTTACATTTTAGTATTTCCAGAGGAAGCGTTTGTTTGGTATTTTTTGTCGCACAATAGCTTAACAGCCCATAGAACCAGTTGTGACACATTGCCAGTCTAATAAATTTTGTTCCATGGCCTGGATTTTAGTCCAAGTTTCAGGGGAGATAATTTTTTTTGTCTTTCGATGTTTACTTCCGGTTGATAATTTTTCTCAAAATGAACAATTATCGCGCATAAATTTCCCAATTTGAAAGGCCAATGCCTCTTTCCAATTTCCTCATGAAAAGCCCTGTCATTCTAACCCTAACCAAATTTCATGAAGATCAATTGAAAAATACAGCCTCTATCGCATATACAAGGTTTTTCTTTGATTTGACCTAGTGACCTATTTTTTGACCTCAGATGACCTATAATCAAACTCAACCTAGATTTCATCAAGGAAATAATCCTGACCAAATTCCATGAAGATCAATTGAAAAATACAGCCTCTATCGCATACACAAGGTTCTTTTTTGATTTGACCTAGTGACCAACTTTTTGATTCAAGATGACCCATATTCAATCTTGACCTAGATTTCATCAAGGCAATAATTCTGACTTAATTTCAGAAAGATCAATTGAAAAATATAGCCTCTATCGCATACACAAGGTTTTTCTTTGATTTGACCTATTGACCTAGTTTTTGACCCCAGATGACCCATTTTTCAACCTGGCCTATATTTTATCAAGGTCATCATTCTGACCAAAATTCATGAAGATCAGTTGAAAAATACAGCAGCTATTGCATACACAAGGTTTTTCTTTGATTTGACCTAGTGACAAAGTTTTTGACCCCAGATGAACCGTTTTCAAACTAAGCCTAGATTTTATCAAGGTCATCATTCTGACCAAAATTCATGAAGATTAATTGAAAAATACAGCCTCTATCACATACACAAGGTTTTTCTTTGATTTGACCTAGTGACCTAGTTTTTGACCCCAGATGACCCATGTTCGAATCTGACCTAGATTTTATCAAGGTTATCATTCTGACCAACATTTATGAAGATCAATCGAAAAGTACAGCCTCTATCGCATACACAAGGTTTTTCTTTGATTTGACCTAGTGACCTAGTTTTTGACCCCAGATGACCTATTTTCAAACTCGGCCTAGATTTTATCAAGGTAATCATTCTGACAAAAGTTCATGAAGATCAGTTGAAAAATACAACCTCTATCGCATACACAAGCTAAATGTTGACAGGCGACAGACGACAGACAGACGCCGGACATCGAGCGATCACAAAAACTCACCTGAGCGACAACAAAAGAAAAGTTAGAAATGCATTTTTTTAAGTTTTATTTCCAATGCAAAAGGTAGTAACTGATACCAATGAAAATAATTTGCAGTCCAGAATACTGCAAAAGAGTTGTAACTTTAGATACAACTTTTTTACAGTAAACATCAATGTGAAATAGATGAGGTCGCAAAAGAGTTGTAAGTCAAGTTACAACACTTTTGCGGTAATGACTTAAAGATTTATTTTCATAAGTCACTGAAATTGTTCCAACATATCTTCAGGTTTTGTCAAATAAGCTGTTCCTTTTAAAATAAGGTTTTTTAGCTTTTCCTGAAAAGTTTGCAAAAATGCAGTTACCGCAGTTTTGCGGGCAACCCTGGATTTGTATCATCCTGTGTTATTTAAAGTAATCCTTCTTACCGATACCAGAGTCCAGTAAATGGACACAGATGTAAGGATGATAAATCCTTTTTACATTTCACTGGTTAGTTTGTATCATTTGAAGATAGAACTATACATTTTAGGTCATTATGAAGACATCTTTAATGGCTGAGGAGCCCACCTTAAAATTCTTTCAAGGTCCAAACAGGTTTATTGGCCATCTGAACATTTTTTAAGATCTAGTCAGGCTCATAAGCAGAAGTGCTTAATAAGCCAGCCGTCTTAACTATATAACTCTTAGAATCTCCTACTGAAAGATTCAGTTGTAACTACAGTCGAGTCCACTTAATACGAACTCGCTTGATACGAATTTTTGGGTTAAACGAACAAAGTCCGAATTCCCCGGCGGAGTCCTTCTATTTTCTTTGTAAAATTATTCCGGTAATAGCGAACTCGCTTGATACGAATAATCGGTACATACGAACACATTTTGGAAGTCCCAATAAGCTTAAATATTATACTTTTCCATCTTTTGATACGAATTAATTTTAGAAGTCGGGTCCGTTATAAAATGTGTTGAAAATAATAATGTGGTCAAGCTTGTGCCGCGTGGTAATTGGACAATGGAGTAGTTCACACTTATTCACAAACAAACACACGGTCCTTTGTGTATCATATCAATATAAAATAATTTAATCAATTAACAGGTCGATCAAGATTTAAAGAGGTGTAAATAATTTTAAACACATTATTGACGTTCTAGTGTCGATACAGGTAGGCTGTGTCTTACAAAATATACAAACTTTTATACCTCTTAGAATGCTTGTTATATAGTACAAGCTTCAATGTTGGCGGTGGATATAATTTGGCGCTCTTGACCTCGACCGCACATTAAAATTTAAATTAGTACAGTTTTACCTGTTCAAGTATAACTTTTCTTGAGTAATTTCAATGTTATCTGAATGAATTAACTTAATCAGTTTAAAACTATTAACTACTTTCATGTATCATAATATTGGAATCTATTCTACGATGATACCGGTGATACTGCCCAAATTGCTCGGACAAATTATCTGGTCATACATTCATTAATACGAATTTCGGATGATACAAACATATTTCTTAGGTCCGGATGAGTTCGTATAAAGCGAGTTTGACTGTATTAGACACGTCTTACCTTTAAGGAAAGGTTGTTTAGAGAATTCAGCACCTCTGTCATCTTTGTCCGATATTTTTCATTATCCTCCTTTTGCCATTGAAGGAACACCTGCAACAACTTCTTCTCTCTGTCATGTAGTGGCTCGATCGGCCCAGTCTCAGTATTTCTGATCATTTCTTTGATTTTCTTTTCTTCTGCTTGGCTAACATCTTTCGCTAACCTGACGAGGATGACTTCAACTTTGGACCAGAACATACTATAGTCTGCAACTTCCAACTGGGCATTAGTACGACGCCCTACAATTTCATTTCTGAGTTCACGAAGGCGAAGTAGGTCAGCCCCTACTGACAGGTCAGAAGAGTCTGGTGGGGTGGTTCCCCATCCCTTTGCTGGTGGAGGTATTCCGCATAACTTCTGATTGGTAAGGAGTGTAGTTAGCAATGAGATATCGTAGGTGTCTGGGTCAGGATTAGCTGAAGTAACCTTGTTATACTGCACTTTCGTAAGTGCATTCTTTCCTTTCAGTTTGAAAAATTCTGCTTTAACTTTCGAAGTTCCAAAAACAATAGATACATCTTCTTTTCGAACCTTTGAGTAGAAAGTATCCAGTAATGTCTGAGTTCCTACATCAACCACGAGTGAAATTATTCTGTAAAAACGGGCTGAACTTTCTGTACTGTCTGACATCTTGAAAAATTTTCATTGCTAAATAACTCTATTGCCAAGCACTTTCTTACTGGACAGGTTTGGTCTTCCACTTTTCCTGTTCTGAAAAATATAAACAAAAAAAAATATGAACTGATTGATGAAACTACATAGCAGACTGCAATGAAATCCAGATTACAAGTATTGTCAATAGCAACTCACTCTCTTTGCTTGATAATGCTTTAATAGGCAAGAAATAAGGTAGCTCACATACACAAATATATGTAGCTGACATCATACTCTTTGATAAGCAAGATATAAGAAAGCTGATGTCATACCTCTTAAATAAGCAATTATGGGCAGTTGCTATCATACCTCTTTACTAAGAAAGTAATAAAGTAGCTGGCATCATAAACTTTTAACCTTTACCCAGCTAAATGTGGCAAGCATCACTTATCATTTAAAGGGGTGGTCACTGAAAATTTACTGACTAATAGCGAACAGTGCAGACCATGATCAGCCTGCACGAACATGCAGGCTGATCGTGGTTTGCACTGGTCGCAAAGGCAAAATTACTCGCCGCCAGCAGGCTAAGGGTTAAACAAGCAATAAAGTATTTGCTGTCATACTTTTACAAGCAAGTACTGGTATCATCATAATGAAATAGCTGCTATGTCATGCCTGGGATATATGATTGTGCAACTTTTATTGCAGTTGACATTTTGGTATAAATTTTAATAGAACTCCTTCTGGGTTAAATATTAAGGTATTAGAAGCGTAATAGAGTACCTCCTTTTTGAAGAGTATTCAATTCCTACCATAAACCTACTTTTACTGTATTTCTCATGGGGGCGTAGCCCAAACCAAAATCGCAAGCTTATTTTTTAGCTTGCGGCAAGCTTGCTGCAAGCTTGCAGATGAAGCTTGCCGCAAGCTCAGAATTGGAACCTCGCAGCAAGCTTGCGCAAGCTTGCAGTTCATTTCATTTGCAAGCTTGCGCAAGCTTATGTTCATGAACCTTGCTGCAAGCTTAGAATTGGAACCTTGTTGCAAGCTTGCGCAAGCTTGCAGGCCCTTGTATTTGATTTCAATTTGCAAGCTTGCCGTAAGCTTGCGCAAGCTTGCAGAAATTGAAAGTTCCTATTTTTTTTTTCCTGCAGTTAGGTCTGCATATGAAAGAGCATTAAAAGAAAATTAAAACACAATAAAGACAAGTAAAAATATACCCTTAATTTACAAAAAAAAATACAAAATCTAAGAACTGACTATCATTTTGACTGATACAGATTTATGGACAGACAGAAAAGTGATCACAAACCTAAATGTAAGGTACCTCAATAAAAATGAAACAACAAATGTAAATCAACCTTTTATTTTGATTGTTCTTAAATTAGTCAGCATTTTAACTAATTTAGAACAATAACGATATTATTTAGGTCTTTAAATAAATATGTTTTTCAAGTCTATAGTATAACAAAAATGCTTATGAATTTTGAACTACGTGATATATAATAGTTCAAACAATAGTGTTAAAATGTCAGTTCCACTCTTATTATAGTATATCGATGTTTTCCACTGATAGCCATAACGTTTTTTATTAAATATTTTCGCAATTACATCTTCAATATAGTGTAAAATATGTCATTATTTTCAACTTAATGTCACTGCTGGTCCAGAAATTTTCTGTCAATGTTTGCCACCACCAATGTAGATTGCCAGTTTTTTCGCTAACCACCACAAGGCCATCATTTGCCCCCAATTTGCTCCACTGCTATGACCTGTTGAAATAATGTATCAATAGATATTAAACCATTAAAGCAGTTTCTTCATTAGTATTGTCCATAGTTCATAGTTTCAAAATAGAATTAATATCTTACATGGTATTTAAAGTAGTCCATCTCTATGAATCAGTATGATATAGGCAACACTGCGGATTTAAGCAAGTAACAACATTACTTGTTGCATTTTCACGAAGCTTTATTTCTCAGTTTGATTTCAAATGTTGGTAGAATAAGGTTCCAATGAAGGCAGACAGATATTTTCAATGTTTGGGTTAGTGATTAATAGGTTGGACTTATGCATTGCTCTTATTGTATAAGTAGTAACAAGTTTGATTTCTACCAGTTCACCTGCACTGACATCCCAAGTTGTGTTGACTGCCAAGTGATTACTTAATTTGGTACTTTTTAAAACCATTATATATAATAATATTGGTCTGGACTTGATACAAGGGGGATAATTATAAAACCTGCTATAATGCCAGTATACTTACGTGTCTTTGAACGGTTGGATGGAGCCTTTGAACACAATACATAGGGTCACTAAACATGTCTCAATTCATTCATGTGTGCTGATACTTTATATACACATATGATGCTATACCTGAAAAATATATTTAATTCAACACTTAGATGTCCATAATTTTTTTAGTTTAATATTGGGTATATGTCAATGATCTAAAACTGAAACTGTACATTGATGAAAATGTCTCTAATGCATTCATCAGTTGACAGTACTGTTTAAATACTTTTTTTTTTGCTTCATAGTAGTTGGAGAAGTTATTTATATATTATGTAATTTAGTATGTAACAATATGTAAAAGGTGTTATACAAGTATAAATAACTGCTCATTAAAAAACAAATTTTGCATAAGATTATATATAAATGTAAAACAATTTTTAAATTTTGCCACACATTTAAAATTACAAATTATGAATAATATATGCATTATTCACTGCACCTCGCAATAAAAAAAAAAGTTACTTGAAAGTAAATAAAATATGCCTTTGCAAAGTTCGTAATAAAAATGATGTGTATATGTATTAGCCTTTTATTCAATGTCATGGAAAGTTTGATATATTTTCCATAAGTATGATAGGCTCAAATAATCTCCCTGAACATTACAAATATATATGTCAATATTCTGTAAGACTCCTCTAAAGGGAAACCCTAAATCTATACATTTAACCTTGAACATGGAAATTTTATTTACTTATACATTCCAGTTTATTGTGTTGAAATGGGTAAATATTAGACAATTTAAGACTATCACAAGTAGGTGGACTATACTAGACTAGCCGCAGGACTGATAATATAAGAACTTGTCACAAAATAAAAAAAAAATGTGATTTTTTAAAATGTATGTTATTGTGACAAATGCCAGTCTAATTTACAGATTTAAATATTATCATATGATACTGGACCTTAGATATAGACTGGCTATATTCACAATTCTAAAAATAAAAATTCTAAAAAGATATAATAATAGTCTTGGACTAGACATGCAATTCCCATTATTAAAGATGCTACTTTTTTTTTTGAAAATTTGAAAATCATATTAATTGAAAAAGAATTAGACTAAGAGATAAATGTAGTTAAAGATATCAGAATTAACAAAAGAAGAAGTATAAAAGTACCTATAAATAACAAAAAGCTACTTAATATGTGTGTTTTGCTAAAATTTCGATATAATTGTTCTGTAATAAAAACAAATTATCCATAAACATTTCTTTCTGTTAAATAATTTTCATATAATAACAGGTTAAAAACATTGATTTAAACCAAATACTCCCTGAATATACTGTGTAATATTGTAGTCAGCAGACTGGTAGCATTGTTTACTCAGCAGTGCCACCTGTGGAGATAACTCTACTGGCCTTATTTTTTTTTTGTTCCATTGATATTTTCATTTAAACAGAATATCCAATTTTCCTTCTAATAAATTAAAAGCATGATAAATTAGAAATTGCAGCTGCATAATAGTTGCAGTGGTACAAAATGACATGAAGTAAAAATCATTTGTTGCATTACACAGTGAAAACTAAACCACCTGCTTCCTGTTAGAATCCATTGTTCTAGTTTTGACATTGTTAAATGTAATAATTATAGACTACTGTTTGAAAATAAATAAATCTTATGACTCACCTGGTGCATTCTGTTAATTATTGTTAACTTCCAAGATGAAATAAGCTGCATATAGTAAAATATTTAGGGAAACACTCTCCCAAATATTTACTCTATTCTGCTCTCTGTCAAAGAACTCCTGTGTAGATTTTAAATTTTGATATCCTTGGGCAAATGTGCCATTTACAGTCAGCTAATGAAGGTAATGATACATCTATGATGTTAAAATATTTTTGTACTAGAGGAAGATTTTATTCCATTCAATCACATACTCATAAATTTTGAAGATTAATTACTCTGATATAAAACAGAAAAAGCTATGGATTACTTTTGTGGTACATGTACAGCCCCCAGAAGTAGTTCACTGACTTTATTTTCATTGGTTGATCTCTTGTTATGAGTTTCGAAATATAACCCATGCCAGATCTTATCAGTCTGCATGAATTAATCTCCTGTAGTGAGACAAGCAATATACATACACTGCAGTAGATTAATAGACCCAAATGATTTATCACTTATCTAGGAATCCCTTTGCCAGGTAACTATTAATGGATTGGTGAAAAGAATTGTACTATTTCATGCAATTACTGTTGCTGCTGTTGTTTTCTAGGAGAAAAAAAGCATGATATTTCAATAAATTTTAATATTAGTTTACAATTTCAAGGATGTGATTTTTCCTTTTTCAACTGATTTCCTCTTTCTGGACAGAAAAATTTGAAGAAAAAAAATTGTCAGATTATACATGACTAGCCCCATCCTCTGAAAATGGCAGCTTTGCTACTGAGTAAAAGTTAAGAGAATATCACCTGTATATCATATATTATTCCATAAGACTTACATGTATACTTGTACAGTTTTCTCTGTATGATCGATTCAGACATGTATAAAAAAGTGTTAAAGATCTTTTTTTGTCATATTTTATTGGACTAATTATATTATGCATACTACAGACAAATTCATAGTTTTGGTATTTAGTGCGACATGCCCTTATATAGACATATATAGAAAAAGTAAATGTTTACCTGATATTTAGATTCTTTGTTTCATGACATTTAATTTGAATACCAATATGTTAGAATAAAAATCAATCATCATCAAATAATGATTTTTATAAATTTTTTCCATGTTTTTGACTTAGAACTTTTTACTGCTTCCCACCTTACAACTGGCATGAAATTTTCTAAGTCCAGCGTTAACAGAAAAAGCTTGCGCAAGCTTGCAACTAAAAAAGCTTGCGCAAGCTTGCAAAGCTATCGCAAGCTTGCAGAATTCTGTATGTAAATACACGCAAGCTTGCGTAAGCTTTCTGCAAGCTTGCAATAGTCATGATCAGCCTTTACAAGCTTGTCACAAGCTTGCTGCAAGCTTGCCGCAAGCTTGCAGCAAGCATTCATTTTGGTTTGGGAGGTTCAAGCCCTACTCGGACCAAGTTTTTTCCCCTTATTTTCCTTTTTTCTGGTAAGTGTTTACTTCTTTCAAAACTTATAATTGATTTATTGTACAAAAATGGAAAAAAAATTAAACTGATAAGCGATTTCTTGCTGTTCAACGTGGATTTACTACTGCAACAGAAGGGGTAGAGTTACACATCTTTAAAAATATTGAGTCACATGCGGTAAAAGTTCTCTATTTTGCTTTCACTCTTTAGATTACATATCCTGGAAGAAATTTAGGTAGGTAACTAAGGTTTTATGTCTGTCCCAAGGTTATTTTTGAATGAAGTAAGCAAAATTCAAAATAGAAACAAAGGATTTGACCTTATTTTTTTAATGTTGAAGTTTGAATTCTGTCTCATTAAATCCGTTTACTTTAGGTACCCTAGAAAAAATGATATTAACATTTTTATTTTGTGTTTTATAATTGTTTACCAAGAGCTTGATGTTTCTTTTATTAAAATTAAAGGTAAAATGAGTTCTCTACAAACGTTCTGGATAGTGGCCATCACTTTGAAATTTGTCTCTACTTCAGCTTGAGGAGATACCATAAGTTATACAAAATTTATAACAAGAGGGCCATGATGGCCCTATATATCGCTAACCAGAACTGATCTGACCTACTGACCTAGTTTTTGACCTCATATGACCAAGAGTTGAACTTGCCTAAAGATCATCAAGACAAACATTCTGATTAAATTTCATTAAGATTTGGTTACAACTGTGGCCTCTTGAGATTTCACAAGCTTTTCCTTTGATTTGACCGGGTGACCTAGTTTTGACCCCACATGACCCAGATTCGAACTTGACCTAGAAATGATTAAGACAAACATTCAACCCAGTTTCATAAAGATTGAGTTACAACTCTGGCCTCTAAAGTGTTCACACGCTTTTCCTTTGATTTGACCAGGTGACCTACTTTTTGACCCCACATGACCTAGATTCAAACTTGATCTAGAAATCATCAAGTCGAACTTTCTGACTAAGTTTCATAAATATTGGGACAAAACTGTGGCCTTTAGTGTTCACAAGCTTTTTATTTGATTTGACCAGGTGACCTGGTTTTTGATCCAACATGACCCAGTTTCAAAACTGATCATCAACACTAACATTCTGACCAAGTTTCATAAAGATTGGGTCACAAATATGGTCTCTAGAGTGTTCACAAGGTTTTCCGTTGATGTGATGTACTGAACTAGTTTTTGATCCAACATGAACCAGATTCGAATCTGACCTAGAAATCATCAAGACTAACATTCTGACCAAGTTTCATAAAGATTGGGTCAAACATGTGGGCTCTAGGGTGTTCACAAGCTTTTCCTTTGATCTGACCTACTGACCTAGATTTTGAGCCCACATGACCTATTTCCGAACTTGACCTAGAGATCATCAAAACTTACATTTTGACCAAGTTTCATAAAGATTGTGTCAAAAATGTGATCTCTAGAGTGTTCATAAGGTTTTCCTTTGATCTGACCTACTGACCTAGTTTTTGATCCCACATGACCCAGTTTCGAACTTGACCTAGAGATTATTAAGATTAACATTCTGATCAAGTTTCATAAAGATTGGGTCAAAAATGTGGTCTCTAGAGTGTTCACAAGCATTTTCTTTGATCTGACCTACTGACCTAGTTTTTGACCCAACATGACCCAGTTTCAAATCTGACCCAGAGATTATCAAGACTAACATTCTGATCAAGTTTCATAAAGATTGGGTCAAAAATGTGGTCTCTAGAGTGTTCACAAGCATTTTCTTTGATCTGACCTACTGACCTAGTTTTTGACCCAACATGACCCAGTTTCTAATATGACCCAGAGATTATCAAGGCTAACATTCTGATCAAGTTTCATAAAGATTGGGTCAAAAATGTGGTCTCTTGAGTGTTCACAAGCTTTTCCTTTGATCTGACCTACCGACCTGTCACCTAGTTTTTAACCTCTCATGTTTCTGTTTCAAACTTGACCTAGAGATCATCAAGCCTAACATTCTGATCTTGAAAGTTTTATAAAGATTAGGTCAAAAATGTGATCTCTAGAGTTTTCACAAAGTTTTCCTTTGATCTGACCTACTGACCTAGTTTTTGATCCCACATGACCCAGTTTCGAACTTGACCTAGAAATTATCAAGATTAACATTCTGATCAAGTTTCATAAAGATTGGGTCAAAAATGTGGTCTCTAGAGTGTTCACAACCATTTTCTTTGATCTGACCTACTGACCTAGTTTTTGACCCAACATGACCCAGTTTCAAATATGACCCAGAGATTATCAAGACTAACATTCTGATCAAGTTTCATAACTATTGGGTCAAAAATATGGTCTCTTGAGTGTTCACAAGCTTTTCCTTTGATCTGACCTACCGACCTGTCACCTAGTTTTTAACCTCTCATGTGTCTGTTTCAAACTTGACCTAGAGATCATCAAGCCTAACATTCTGATCAAGTTTTATAAAGATTAGGTCAAAAATGTGGTCTCTAGACTGTTCACAAGCTTTTCCTTTGATCTGACCTACTGACATAGTTTTTTACCTCATATGACCCAGTTTCAAACTTTATCTAGAGATTATCAAGACTAACATTCTGATCAAGTTTTATAAGGATTGGGTCAAAAATGTGGTCTCTAGTGCTCACAAGCTTTTTCTTTGATCTGACCTACTGACCTAGTTTTTGACCCCACATGACCCAGTTTCGAATATGACCTAGAGATCATCAAGACTAACATTCTGACCAAGTTTCTTAAAGATTGGGTCACAAATGTGGTCTCTAGAGTGTTCAAAAGCATTTTCTTTGATCTGACCTAGTGACCTAGTTTTTGATCACACATGACCTAGTTATGAAAGTGACCTAGAGATCATCAAGTCTTAACATTCTGACTAAGTTTCATAAAGACTGGGTCAAAAATGTGGTTTCTAGAGAGTTCACAAGCTTTTCCTTTGATATGACCTACTGACCTAGTTTTTGACTCACATGACCCAGTTTCAAACTTGTCCTAGAGATCATCAAGATTAACATTCTGACTAAGTGTCAAAAAGGATTGGGTGAAAAATGTGGTCTCTTAGAGTGTTCACAAGGTTTTCCTTTGATCTGACCTGGTGACCTAGTTTTTGAACCCACATGACCTAGTTTCGAACATGACCTAGAGATCATCAAGTCTTGACATTCTCACCAAGTTTCATAAAGATTGGGACACAAATGTGGTCTCTAGAGTGTTCACAAGCATTTTCTTTGATTTGACCTACAGACCTAGTTTTTGACCAAACATGACCCAGTTTCGATCTTGACCTAGAGATCATCAAGACTAACATTCTGACCAAGTTTCATAAAGATTGGGTCAAAAATGTGGTCTCTAGTGTTCACAAGCTTTTCCTTTGATCTGACCTACTGACCTAGTTTTTGACCCAACATGACCCGGTTTCGAACTTGACCTAGAGATCATCAAGACTAACATTCTGACCAAGTTTCATAAAGATCGGGTCAAAAATGTGGTCTCTAGAGTGTTCACAAGCTTCTGACCTACTGACCTAGTTTTTGACCCAACATGACCAGGTTTTGAACTTGACCTAGAGATCATCAAGACTAACATTCTGACCAAGTTTCATAAAGATCGGGTCAAAAATGTGGTCTCTAGAGTGTTCACAAGCTTCTGACCTACTGACCTAGTTTTTGACCCAACATGACCAGGTTTTGAACTTGACCTAGAGATCATCAAGACTAACATTCTGACCAAGTTTCATAAAGATTGGGTCACAAATGTGGCCTCTAGAGTGTTCACCAGGCAAATGTTGACAGACGACGGACGATGCATGACGGACGCTGGGCAATGACCCGAGTAACAATAGCTCACCTTGAGCACTTCGTCCTCTGGTGAACTACAATAACGGCATGGTAAAAGTTGTTTTAAAATTGTAAAACAGTGCGAAACACGGTCACCTTTAAGAATATACCAAGCAAATGCCATTTTGTAAACATTACTACTAGGCATGTAATACCTTTAACTGAATAACTGTAGAGAGTATTAGACACAGTGCTGTACACAAATTTTGGTGGCAGTAAGTCCAAACTAAAATTATAAAGCAGAAAATGATCACTTGAGAAACAAATATATTTTTAGAGATAAAAATCTATTTTTTTGGAACTGTGACCTTGACCTTGACCAAAATGCCATTAAAATGACCTTTTATATCACAAAAAAAGAAAAGATTTTTTTTGGATCTCAGCAGGATTTGAAACCCACTGACTTAAAAGTAGCTTTGGCCCAACTCTCTAGACCACTGCGCCACCATAAAATTTTCTAAGTTTGAAGATTAAATAAGTTATCTTGACCTTGATCCCAATGAACCCATATACAATCCCAACCTTGGTTTTTCTATATTACATGTAGTTACCTAAAGGCCAAGTTTAATTTCAATGCTAGCGGAAATCATTTTTTTATATTTTTACCCACAGTGACCTTGACTCAAATGCAATTCCAACATGTGTCTCCTTACCATCTATCTACAGGCAAAAATCTGGTGTCTATAGTTTGTTCCAAACCAAAGATATTGAAAAACTTTCTATCTGGCAATTACAGCATACACCCGTGAGTGATTTACATCAGTTTGTAGAACTTGCTTCACAATCAACCCAAACTAATATCAATTTTATAAAGTAAGCAAAAATTATTATGCATGATTGCAGTTTCCCCTTGCACACCCTTAGGGAAAAAAATGCTCAATTTTGCAGTCTTTTTGCAGTGAAACAGTTTTAGAAAAACTGCCTTCTTTGCCAGTTATTAAAACTGTTTCCAGCATGAAATGACTAGTAAAAAGCAGTTTTTTTTTAGAAACTGCATATAACTGGAGGACTGAAAAACTGGTGGTGGCCAGTTTTCTGTAGTTATTTTGAATTTTTTGTAAATGTTTTCACAAAAAGCAGTTTTACGGGCAGTTAAATGCTTTGTTTGTTTGTTTTGGGTTTAACGCCGTTTTTCAACAGTATTTCAGTCATGTAACGGCGGGCAGTTAACCTAAGCAGTGTTCCTGGATTCTGTACCAGTACAAACCTGTTCTCCGCAAGTGACTGCCAACTTCCCCACATGAATCAGAGGTGGAGGACTAATGATTTCAGACACAATGTCGTTTATCAAATAAAGAAAATATATTAAAAACAGGTATATTATCAAGAATTTAAGTCTTAACTTACATTTTCCATATTTGTCACCTGTTTTCGCGACCATAATTTTCGGACATATCTGTCTTTCAGCCATTTTTTTCCTTCTTTATAAAGTACCCCTAAAAGGACCTTTTCCCAATTGAAAAATGTAATCTTTTTTCCCAATTATCATCCAAAAATTCCCCAAATGATCAAATTAAGTTTGCATTTTGATGATTGCAGAAGGAAAACTTAGTTACATTGACATTCACCATGATTTAACCATTTAAACAGTTTGTTTGATGCTATTTACATGGAATTAAAGGATGAAGCAAATGATGTTATTAATTAACTATAAAAATTCCCAGTCTGAGTAAAAACCCCACAATTTTTCCCAATATATCCGGTACCAGACCTTTTCCCAAAAGGGAAAAAATCACTGTTTTTTCTAATGAGATTTTCTAGTGCAATCATAATAATTAGTTGTTGAAAAGTCTTCATTTTAAGAAAAATATCACAATTGTTAAAAGCAGCTAATATTTTGAAGCATTTTTGATAATATATCATGCAAAGGCATCAAACCCCACCCACCATTCTTGTAATAGTTTTTTTACTTACAACTGAATTAACCCTATGATTTTTATATAAAATTGATATCAATAAAACAAAAAAGTCTGGTTAATATTTTTGTATTTCCAGCTGTGTATTACTATATAAGAAAATTTAGTCCATAATATCGACGTGTTGGGACTGGACTCTTGTATTTTGGAAAAGGACCCTTCAAAATTTTGACCCTGAGGGGGTGATGCATGCTTGAGGTGGTGGGCATGACTGGGTGGAGGAGTGAGGTTGGGGAGCTGTACAACTTTGCATGTTGGTAAATATTCATGGAAGGTTTGAAAAAAAAAAAATAAAATGGAATGAAATTTGTTTTATTTTCATTTTGGGGGGGGGGGGGGGGGGGGGGGGGGGACCAAGGCAAGGTGTTGACCAACTTCACATGTTTATAATAAATGTTCATGGAAAAGAATGAAAAAAGTTTAATGAAATTCTACCAATTGTTGGTTTGTTATGTACAAATCTGTAGATTTTTAAACAATTAAAGGGAAAATTGACCTATTAAAAAAAAAAAATGACAGGCATCATCAAAGTATGTTGGTTCATATTTATTTCAAGTTTCATGAAATTCTACCAGCTTGTTACTGAGAAATGGCTGCAGACGTGGATTTTTCATTAAATCAAGGGCATTAACTCTAAGGGAAATTGACCAATAAAAAAAAAAAATTTGACAGGCATCATCGCAGTATGTTGGTGCATGTTTATTTCAAGTTTTATGAAATTCTACCAAATAGTTACTGAGAAATGGCTGTGGACGGACATTTCTGGGCATTTTTCATTAAATCAAGGGCAATTACTCTAAGGAAAATTGACCAATCAAAAAAAAAACTTGACCGGCATCATCGCAGTATGTTGGTGCATGTTTATTTCGAGTTTCATGAAATGCTACCTGATAGTTACTGAGAAATGGCTGCGGACGGACGCACGCACGGACGGACAATGCCATTTCAATACCCCCCTCACGATTTCATCGGCGGGGGATAAAAACACATACCAATATAACTACTCCCTAGTCATGGGTTTTAACCCCTCAGAGGCTGTGTTTTCATGATGCAACTAGAGTGGGCAGACCAATGCTCGGTTTTTTAAATATTTTAAATCTAAAAACTGATCTAACATTAACTTACCGTACTTCTTTAGAACAATCTGCAAGTATTCAACCATATTGTTTACATATTTCTAGTCACATGGTGACGTAATAGGCTGGAGCTAAAAATAGTACCAGTAAAACCTGTGCGGTTTGTGCGGAAGTATACCAACACTCGTAGTATGGCATATTAATCTGCAGGTTGTAATTTTGAACTATTTATGCATAAAGTTGAAGTGTAAGACATATCTAACATAAAACATAGGTAATATTGATTAATTGTTTTTTTTTAAGTATAAAAACATGTACGTAAATTACCCCTCTCTCTATTCTGTATCTATAAATTGAATAAACACATTTTATACAATTATCTTAAGGAATTCATTTGAAGATAATTTGTCGCAATCATGTGAGTATCAATAACTGATGATAGTTGATAATATATTTCCATTATTTTTGGAAATATTTTCAAAAGTGTCATTAGTCCACATAGTATAAATCAATTACTTTAACAGCACAAGCTACAGAAAAGTGAAGTACAATGGGTCTGTATAAAATGCCATGATAAGGGTTTATAGTTTATTTAAGCATAAAGAAATAAAATAATTGAAAAGAAAAATGTTTTTTTTCTCCAAAATTCCGCCCACAAGCCACTTTTTTTAATACCTGTTTTACCAGAAAATCGGTTTTAATGAGAGTAGAACACAAAACTGAACGGCTTTAAGCCTTGCATCATCTCCTCTTCTTGTGACCATATTGGAAATAAACCGCACTTGGATAAAATCACGCATGATGTAAACAAACGAAATGGGACTTGTAACAGCTGATATTTTAAATATATATTAAGAAATTCCCAGAGGAACGTGATATACGCCGAGCGATGGTATGCGCTGAGCATTGGTCTGCCCACTCTACTTTCTTTATATGGCCAGGAAAAAGATATCATCAGCTATTTTGCCATTCAAACATTAATCGCCTTCAGTTATTTAAATGCATCAACTTTTAAAATTACCTCAACACATTTTCCGAGATTTGTCTGTAAAATTTTCAACAATCCAACATCGTATCGAACAATACAAAGAGCGAATCCTAAGTCTGACAACATCCCGTAACAACAAATCAATGAGCAATAACAGCTCGATTTGGCTTTTAAGCCCAATCGGGCAATGTGACCAGCCTGTTAAAATTATGAATTACAGAAATAAAACACAAAATTTACATTCCAGTGATTTTTTTTGGAAAAAATAAAGGTGCCTGTGCCCGCTGAATTGGGAAAATAAGCGCGATAATTCCCCAAATTGGGAAAAATAGAAATATGTTTAATTTCCATACTAAGTGATATAAATCTGTACATTTCCTTACTGAATGTTGTTTGAAGAGTTTATATTTTTTCAAAACCACTTTTGGATTTAAAATCGTGAAATTTTTGGGTGATAAAATAAATTAAGACACCAATACAACTTGTAATAATTGTATTTATCAATTTTCACTTCATGCCCTTGAAATTTGATAACGTCCGAAATTTTGACTATCCGAAAATCGGTACAATCGCGGCGATTTTGATCTCCAATTTTTCAAAAACTAGGAGAGATATTGTCATTTTTCATTACCATAAATGATTAAATGACATAATGGAACATATTTAAACCGACTAAAGTGCATATTTCTCTTGAAAATCGGCAATATTTTGTTTGTCACGTGTTTTCGCGACGGTAACCTTGATGCGATTTTGATCTTAAAAAGGACGTTTTTGATGCCATTTCTGCCAATTTCATGTTAGATATCGCTGATCTCACGCCCGAATATAAACTGTTACATTTTGGAAATAAAATCTTATAGTTTGAGGGGGGAAAACATCTCTTTTTTAGGGGAAAAATTGACGGTTTTTTGGGGAAAAATGGCCTATTTTGGCGAGGGGAAAGTGCCGATATTCGGCAGTAAAAATACGCAAAAAAAATCACTGCATTCATAAAATGACAGCGAGGCAAGTTTATGCTTTTATGTCAACATTAATTCATTATCAAAGATGTAATCATTATAAATACTTTGTACATGTACCAGAAAATGTTCCAAATGGATTATAATTGGAGATCTAATTCCTAACAGAAATATGCAGAAATTATAAGTTTGTGCCGGAGACAGCGACAGTCAAAAGTTATCACGCTGTCCCGAAATGTCCTTTTATTTGGACTAATGTTGAATGATTGTTATTGATTTTATAGCTGTTTCTAGCTTTATATACGTAGATTTAGCTATATATAGCTGATTTGCGACTTCTCTGGGACCTGTTCAAAAACGAAAGTAGATTGTGTAATTCAAATTGTCAAGGATCGAGATGAATGTATAAATGAAAGGGATGAGTTTAATATTGCAATATAAAAAGATTCATTTTACTTTGAATTTACATAGTACTTTAACTATATCAAAGTTCTATGAAGACAAAATAACAAGTTTCCTACTTCTAGTGTTTTCGGTTACTTTGGGAACGTCTCTTTTCCATAGTGAAGAAAGTACTGCGGCCATACGCAAAGGCATAATACCACCAATATTGTACCTGCGCAACGAACGATAAAAATCATGATTTAAAATTATGTATGAGCAGATGTATAAGCAAAAAGAAGATAAATAAGGTGTAAGAAGCTAAAGTCTTTACAGCAAAAAACTGGAGAATATTTCCAAAGAGTCCCTCCGGATTTTTG
>NW_026462506.1:0-65489 GCF_021730395.1 Mercenaria mercenaria
AATCATCACGATAATCATTCTGAACGATTTTCATGGGAATCGGGTCATAAATGTTGCCTCTACAGTTATAGGACAAGGGGTAGCTGGAGAATCAATTTTGATTTGGAACTTTCAGGCTTGTTATCTTGTCAGCATGATGTCCCATTAAGAATCAGATAATGTGAATTAATGGCACTGACCAATTTGATAAGCTTGGAATCTGTTCTAATGGTGGTTTGAGAATTTTAGAACATGTTCAATGATTGTAAAACTTCAGTCAACCGGTTAAATTTTGTGTCTCACAACAAGAATGAATGTGATAACCCAAATGTTGTTTTATTTTGAGATGTGTTTTATTAAAAATCTTTATTGAAACTGTTTTACATAATGAAATTATGAATAAACAATGTAATCATTTTATACTGTAACTTGTGATAAATTCTAACACGATCCGATTCATTTTCCTATTAAACAAAGAAGGAAGAAAGCAGTGAATTATCATACAACAAATCACTGTTCTGACGTCACATTTATTACGTCATGGCGTCAAGCAGCATAGCGGCGCGCTGGAAAAGAAACCTATTGAAAACGGGCAAATATTTACTGCATGTCATCAAGGATGTACTTTAAAATCCTTTATAACGTGTTAGAATCAAAATAATATATCTCATTTAGTGATTTGCTCTTGAATAAATCATTGCTTGTCGTTCAGATGCGTATTATTATATCACTCAGGCTACGCCCTAGTGATATAATTCCTTCGCATCTGAACTCCAAGCAATGATTTATTCAAGAGCAAATCACTAAATGAGATATATTATTTCTTAAATATAATATACATTGTAAATGGCAATATTTCATAATACTATAATATGAATGCAACTTTGAATCACAAGACCTAAAGCTTGAAATTTATAATTCAGGGGCGTAGTTAGGCTAAAATGGAATTGTAGGCCACTGTCCAAGGAGGGTATGGCATGCTTCCACAGAAATTTTTCATATTATAGATGCAAAATGGTGCTTTTTGGTTTATATCTGGACTTTTATGTTTTTCATTTTTCAAAATGAAGTGTAGGCCTAGACCCGGGGAGCTATTGTACAATTTAGAAAGTACACCAGTGTCAAAGGCGTAGAGCTCTGGGCCATAATGGAAGTATGAGTCACTGTTCTAAGGGGGATGGGGTGATGTTACCCCTGAAAAAAATACGTTCTAGATAAGACATGATGTGTTTTGGTGAAGTTCATAATTCAGGGGCGTTGCTAGGCTAAAATGGAAGTGTATGCCACTGTCCTGTGAGTTCTGGGGCATGCTCCCACGTAAAAATTGCACAAATTAGATGCAAAATGTATTTTTGCAAAATTCATAATTCTGGGGTTTAGCTAGGCCAAAATGGAAGTGTAAGCCACTGTCCTAGAGGGTTCGGGAAAAACTGGACATCATAGAGGCAAAGCTGTGCATTTTTTGTGTGTGTGTGTAACTGGACCTTTAAACTTTTTCATAAAGTGTAGACCCAGGGGAACTACTGTACCTTATAGAAAGTACACCAGAGTCAAGTGCATAGCTGGGCCAAAATGGAAGTGTAAGCCACTGTACTAGGGTGTTTGGTTGGGGAGGGGGGCAGTCATGCTCCCCCCGGAAGATTTTTACATTCTAAATGCAAAATATGGTGCTATCTGGCGAAATTCATAATTAATGGGCGTAGTTAGGCCAAAATGGAAGTGTAAGACACTGACCTAGGAGCGTTTGGAAGCATGCTCCCTGTAGAATTCATCCATTATAGATACAAAGTGGTGCATTTTTTGGTGTATATCATGACGTTAATTTTTTTCCTAATGAAGTGTTGGTCGGGGGCAACTACTGTACCTCAGAGAAAGTAAACCTGTGTCAGTGTAGCATGGCCATAATGGAAATGTAAGCCATTGTTCTAGGGGTTTGGGGCATGCCCCCCTGGAAAAATTTTACATTCTTAGTTAATTTCTAAATGTAAAATGGTGCGTCTTGGCACATTTTGTAACCTTTCTATTGTTTAAATCGTCAATGCTGAAGACTAAAACCCTGGAAAGGGAATGCATGGCTAGTGTATAATAGTGATATATTTTCGCACTGCCTCTTTTCAAAATTAAATATGCTAATGTTATATTAAGTACACATATATATTTCCCCTTTTTTCTATAAAACTGCATGCACATTTAGTGAAGAAATAACTTTAATATTCAATTTATATTTTAACATTATGTACAATATTTAAAGGTCTTTTGAATTTACTAATACAGAATATTACTTTTTGTCGACTCTACCTGACAATAATTCATAATACCTATGCTCCGTACCTTTAGACAAGCCTGTAAGGGGTTTTCTAGGGGTAGGAACCTCTGTTTTTTAGAGATTAAGGATCATTTACATTTCAAATTTTGTTGAAAATGAAATAACAAAAAAGACTTCATCAGTATTCAAATTCATGACATTTTATACCGTATGGTATCACAATGTTGTTGTTTTACATGTTTTACACATTCCTTCTTATCATTTCACACATTGTCCAGATTTGACCACTGTTGTAATTTATAGCCCCACTGCTGAGTTTAAATGTCCATTTTATTGACTTGGGGGCTAGTATTAATTACATGCATCATTTTAGCAATCTAGGAGAAATTCCCTCTCTACCCTTGTCCTATAACTGTCTAGGTTGTTAACAAGCCTTTCCTTTGATTTGACCTGATGACCTGGTTTTTAACCCCACATGACCCAGTTTCGATCCAGGTCTAGATATCATTATGATAATCATTTTGTATCAAATCAAAGCGTAAATGAAACCTCTATATGGCTGAAAGGGCAAAAATAGACAATTTTGCCCCTTTCAGGGGCAGAAACTCTAGATGTCGTAATGGAATCTAGCCGGTTTTCGAAAGGAACTGAGATCATATTGTGACTTAAGCTTTATGTAAGTTTGGTTAAAGTCAAATACAAGAGGGCCAAGATGGCCCTAGGTCGCTCACCTGACTAACACACAATAACAGTGCAAACATACCTAGTGATTTCATTGAGACAAATATTCTGACAAATGTTTATAAAGATTGGACCAAAAACGTGAGTGTAAACAAGCTCATTATTTGATTTGACTTGCTGAGCTAGTTTTTGGCCCTACATGACCAAGATATAAAATACATCCGATATTTCATGCAGACAAACATTCTGACCAAGTTTCATGCACATCGAATGAACAAGAGTGTTAACAAGCTTTTCTTTTGATTTGACAGAGTGGCCTATTTTTCACACAATATGACCCAGTTTCAAATTCAGTCTACAAATCATTTAGATAAACATTCTGACCTAGTTTCATGAAGGTATGTTCAAAAATGTGGCATCTAGGTTGTTAAAAAGCTTTCCCTTTGATTTGACCTTATGACCTAGTTTTTGAGCCGACAAAACTCAGTTTCGATCCAGGCCTAGAGATCACCAAGTTAATCATTCTGTACAAGTTTGTATCAAATCAAAGCATAAATAAAACATCTCTATGACTGAAAGGGCCAAAATAGAAAATTGTTGCTTGTTTGGCAGTAACTCTAGAACCCACTGAAGAATCTAGCAGCTTTTCGAAAGGAACCGTGATCTTATTGTGAATTAAGTTGTTTGTAAGTATGGTTAAAATCAAGTATAAAATGAAATGTCACTTCTATCGTGTTTACAAGGTAAAAATTAACAAATTTTGGTTCTTTCAAGGGTTAATCAGGGGCCGTAACTCCAGAACCTATGATTGGATCTGACATATTTATTATGGAATCCAAGATTTATTGTTTTTGAAGCTATTTTGCAAGTTTGTATCACATCAAACCATAAATGAAGTCTCTACATGGCTGCAAAAGTAATAATAGCAAACTTTTCCCTTTTAAGGGGCCATAAATCTGGAATCCATGACGGGATCTGGCCAGGTTTAGACAGGAAGTGAGATCTTGTGCCAATACAAGTTGTGTGCAAGTTTGATTAAAGTTGATTGCAAAATATGGCGTCTATTGTGTTCACAACGCAACAATTGCAAAGTCTGGCACTTTAAGGGTTCATACCACTCGAACCCATGAGGGGATCTGGCCAGTCTTCGAAAGGAACCGAGATATTATGCCAATACAAGTTGTGTGCAAGTTTGATTAAAGTTTATTGTAAAATGTTGTCTCTATCGTGTTCACAATCCAAAAAAACAGCAAATTTTGGCCTTTAAGGGGCCATACTTCTGGAACTCATGAAGGGATCTGGCCAGTTTATGAACGGAACAGAGATATTATGCATATACAAATTGTGTGCAAGTTTGATTAAAGTTAATTGCAAAATGTGGTCTCTATCGTGTTCACAAGCCAACAATTGCAAATTATGGCACTTTAACTCCTTGGGGCCGAAATGCGACTAAAGGCGCTATATTTTCTACCCCTGTAGCGTCGATATCCGACTATACGCGCTTTATCAGGACTCCCCAAGACGGCGATTGACGAGTATAGCCGCGGCACCGAGATCATGCTGATTGTGTCACATACTTGTTAATTTTTGATAATCCTGATAAAAGCAAAATTATTTTGCATACCGGCTATTATTTCTTAGATGTTATAATTATTAATTATGCTAATAATTAGTTTCCTTGTTAAAATAAATGTTTGTAAATTTTCGGTATTAAAAGGAAATAAACAAGAGCTGTCTCCATAGGATGGCACTTTGAATGAATAGTTATGGCCGATGCTAGAGTTTAGGACCGTTGACCTACGGACCTGGGTCTTGCGCGCGACACGTCGTCTTATTGTGGTACACATTCATGCCCAATAATTTTAAAATCCATGATGAATGACAAAGATATGGACCGGACACACCCATCAATGCACTATCATGAAATATGACCTTTAACGTCTAAGTGTGACCTTGACCTTTGAGCTACGGACCTGGGTCTTGCGCGCGACACTTCGTCTTACTGTGGAAAACATTCATTGCCAAGTTATTTGAAAATCCATCCATGGATGACAAAGATATGGACCGGACACGAATGCACTATCATGAAAAATGACCTTTAACGTCTAAGTGTGGCCTTGACCTTTGAGCTACGGACCTGGGTCTTGCGCGCGGCACGTCGTCTTACTGTGGTACATATTCATGCCAAGTTATTTGAAAATCCATCCATGGATGACAAAGATATGGACCGGACACGAATGCACTATCATGAAAAATGACCTTTAACGTCTAAGTGTGACCTTGACCTTTGAGCTACGGACCTGGGTCTTGCGCGCGACACGTCGTCTTACTGTGGTACACATTCATGCCAAGTTATTTGAAAATCCATCCATGGATGACAAAGATATGGACCGGACACGAAAATTGCGGACAGACCGACAGACTGACAGACCGACAGACGGTTCAAAAACTATATGCCTCCCTTCGGGGGCATAAAAAGACGAACTCCACTGTGTTTCGTTCATACTGTATTTCTAAAGATTAAAATAATGTCGGCTGCCCGAGAATTTTCTTAAATTGAAGAAAATATTCATTATCATGCTGATTTTGACGTATCAGTCCGTCGGATGATGATTCCGACGATGAAATTTCATTATCAGAGAAATGAATGGTCAGAAAATGTTAACTTTTAGAAAGCTGAAATATCCGTACACTTACATCGCATTGAATTCAAATGGATAAAAATAACACAGCAAAAAACGTTTCATACATAAAAATGTGTGTAAATAAACGTTTTTTGTAAATTTAACAATTCTTCAAAGATAGGTGCAAATATTACAACTTAAATGTCTCAGTGCGTGTCACACAACGTTTGTGTACATGTTTAGAAATAAATTATACATCAAAATAAACCATCGATATTCACTCAAAAATGGGTGTTAATTTTGAGTAATGCTGATGTAAATACTCTGTGTTAATAATGTATTTCTATTTATTGGAATCTAATGTGTTTACATTTGAAAAAAGTAATAAAATCGGAAATGTTCAAATATTTATTAAACGCAATAGGTGTGTAAAAATGATGAATGTTTCGAAGTGAAATTATAATTCTATATGGATATAACTTACAGACGAAAGTGGATAAATATAAATATTTGTTCAAACTTGGAAGATTTTACAAGTATAGTTTAATTTACACCCATGTTAATAATATTTCCATGCCTGATTTCAATTGAGTGCCTGAGAGTGTGATTATGAGAAAATCAGATTATGTTCTTCGACGTCAGGTGGTAATTCTTATCTCGCCGCAGCATGTATATTATGATATCGGCCTCAGGGAGTTAAGTGACCATAACTCTAGAACACAAGGTGGAATCTGGCCAGTTTTCAAAACGAACCAATATATTATGGCAATATAACTTGTGTGCAAGTTTGATTAAAAGTGATTGCAAAATGTGGTCTTCTTGTTATCACAAGCCAAAAATAGCAAATTCTTGGACCTTTGAGGGGACATAACTCTGAAACCTATGATGGGATCTGGCCAGTTTTCGAAATGATTAGAAGTATTATGCCAATACAAGTTGTGTGCAAGTTTGATCAAAGTTGAATGCAAAATGTGGTCTCTATCGTGTTCACATGCCAAAAATAGCAAATCTTTGACCCTTTAAGGGGCCATAACTCTGGAACCTAAAGTGGAATCTGGCCAAGTTTGTTGCAACTAGAATGTGTCTGTAGGACACAGGGTGTGCCCCCCATTGGTACATTTGTCACAAATAAGGGGAAATAATTAAAATGTTTACAGTCTTAATGGAGTATAGCATTTTATGAAAAGGATTCATTATTCTAGGTCATATACTATTTTTAACTTTGAGCATCACAAACAAAAACAATCCACTATTTTGGCTATTTCAAGGGCCATAACTCTGTAATAAATGCCAAGATTCTCATGAAGAATGCCAAGTGTGCAAGGACACATCATGATAAAGACTCAAGTAAGGTTTCATGAATTTACATCAAATACTTTTTTAGCTAGGCACATAATTAGGTGAAAATGTGCAATTTTTTAAGGGGGTGGACCACAATGAAAATAGGAGGTGCGCAAGTTCATATCATGATTAAGATTCATGCAAGGTTTCGTGAATCTATATCAAATACTTTTTGAGCTAGGCTTTTCACAAGATGAAAATGTGCATTTTTGACTATTTCAGGGGCCTTAACTCTGAAAATAGGGGGCGGAGCCAGACAAAAAATAGGAGGTGCGCAAGTTCATATCATGATAAAGACTCATGGAAGGTTTCATCAATTTATATCAATTACATTTTAAGCTAGGCACGTCACAAGGTGAAAATGTGCATTTTTGACTATTTCAGGGGCCATAACTCAGAAAATAGGAAGCGGAGCCAGACGAAAAAGAGGAGGTGCGCAAGTTCATATCATGATTAAGACTCATGCAAGGTTTCATGAATCTATATCAAATACTTTTTGAGCTAGGCGTGTCACAAGGTGAAAATGTGTATTTTTGACTATTTCAGGGGCCATAACTCTGAAAATAGGGGGCGGTGCCAGACGAAAAATAGGAGGTGCGCAAGTTCATATCATGATAAAGACTCACGCAAGGTTTCATCAATTTATATCAAATACTTTTGAGCTAGGCGCGTCACGAACTTCGGACGGACGGACGGATGCACGGACAAGTCCAAATCTATATGCCACCACCACTCATGGTGGGGGGGGGGGGGGCACAAAAAGTGGTCTCTATCGTGTTCACAATCTAAAAATAGCAAATTTTGGCCCTGTAAGGTTTGATTAAAGTTGATTGCAAAATGTGGTCTCTATCGTGTTCACAATCCAAAAAACAGCAAATTTTGGCCTTTAAGGGGTCATACCTCTGGAACCCATGATGAGATCTGGCCAGTTTTTGAAAGGAACCGAGACTATATGTCAATACAAGTTGTGTGCAAGTTTGATTAAAGTTAATTGCGAAATGTGGTCTCTATCGCGATCACAATCCAAAAATAGCAAATTGTGGCCCTTTGAGGGGCCATAACTTTGAAACCAATGACGGGATTTGGCCACTTTTCGAAATGAACCGAGGTATTATGCCAATACAAATTGTGTGCACGTTTGATCAAAGTAGAATGCAAAATGTGGTCTCTATCATGTTCACAAGCCAAAAAATAGCAAATCCTTGGCCCTTAAAGGGGCATAACTCTTGAAACCAAGGTAGAATCTGGTCAGGTTTCGAAATGAACAGAGATATTATGCCAATACAAGTTGTGTGCAAGTTTGATTAAAATTGATTGCAAAATGTGGTCTTCTTGTTATCACAAGCCAAAAATAGCAAATCCTTGGCCCTTTGAGGGGCCATTAATCTGGAACCCATGATGGGATCTGGCCAGTTTTCGAAATGAACAGAGGTATTATACCAATACAACTTGTGTGCAAGTTTGATCAAAGTTGAATGCAACATGTGGTCTCTATGGTGTTCACAAGCCAAAAAAAGCAAGTCTTTAGACCTTTTAGGGGCGTAAATGTGGAACCAAAGGTGGAATCTGGCCAGGTTTCGAAAGGAACCGAGTTATTATGCCAATACAAGTTGTGTGCAAGTTTGATTAAAATTTATTGCAAAATGTTGTCTCTATCGTTTTCACAATCTAAAAATAGCCCGCCCGCTTAGCTTAGTAGGTAAGAGCGTTGGTCTACGTATAGCGGGGTCACGAGTTCGATCCTCGGGCAGGGCGTATGTTCTCCGTGACTATTTGATAAACGACATTGTGTCTGAAATCATTAGTCCTCCACCTCTGATTCATGTGGGGAAGTTGGCAGTTACTTGCGGAGAACAGGTTTGTACTGGCACAGAATCCAGGAAAACTGGTTAGGTTAATGCCCGCCGTTACGTGACTGAAATACTGTTGAACTAGAAATGTGTCCATAGGACACAGATGCCCCCACTACATAACAAAGGACACAAATATTTTCCTAGGTCAGGGGCCATAACTCCTACAATACTGAATGAATCCGGACGCGAAACCCCAGGTGCACAACTGCACATGCTGACCAACATTCCTGTAAAATTTGGTGACTCTAGGTCAAATACTTTTGGAGCTAGGCGCGACACAACATTAAAATGACCAATTTTTTTACTAAGTCTGGGGCCATAACTCCTACATGACTAAATGAATCCAGACGCAAAACCCCAGGTGCACAACTACACATGCTGACCAACATTCCTGTAAAGTTTTGTGACTCTACATCAAATACTTTTGGAGCTAGGCGCGACACAACATTCTCGGACGGACGGACGGACGGACGGACGGACAAGGGCAAATCTATATGCCCGGCTGTCAAAATTCCAGAAGTTTCCATGGAATGTCTTTGAATTTCCATAGAAGTCCAGACTTTGGAGTTATCGGACAAACTTTCCGGAGCTTGATATGGAATACTGCGGAAAAATGTCCAGAAATTTCCGAAAAACCTTCCATGGACAATTTTCCGGCGTGATTCCATGGACGTCCGTGAACAATTTTCCGGTGTTATAATAATTCTTTATTTATTTGCATTTAAGGCCACCGGCCCATACACAATAGTATAATACAAGCATAAATAATAAAATATGTGTATGTTGTCATGACAAAATGTTCAGGTAAAGGTATATGGTAATACAAAACTAAATAATTAAACAAAACGTAAGTGATGACAAAATGTTACATCTAAACAAAATTACATGACATTATAAATATACACTGTGCTAGGTCACATTGCATACCTAATAATTTAAAGTTACGATATTATTTCAGAGCGTAATTTCATGGCATAATATATAAACTGTGAAAGGTTACGCAGTAACAAGCAATTCTTACTAGACATTAAAACATTAAATTTGTGTATAGTTGGATGGCGCCAAAACTTATCAGGTATATATCTTATGCGAATTATCTCATAAAGTGGACATTCCAGCAGGAAATGAAACTCGTTCTCAATAACATGATCACAATGAATGTGTTATTCCGCAGTCGTCCAGGAAGTTCTGCTGACAGTATTATTCAATAGCAATAAATGTGATTTTATAGACTATTTTGCAGTACATGTATAGTGAGCAATAACACTTCAGTACAAGCAATATGATTTTATTGCATTTGATCACTTTTGCAGTTTCAAACACTGTATGATATATACGAACAAGGAAAATGAATCTTTGCCAGTTAAAAGTGACTGACTAGAATATTTTTTAAGCATATGCATAGTTTCGAACAAAGATTAGTTACACTTAAATAATGATGAAATCTTTCAAAGAAAGTACCTTAAGATATCTGTTTTCATATATGCACATTATTTATAAAATCTTTGCGAAGCCTTTGGTTATACTTTAGCATTCCTTGTTTTATGCCATATAATGACTGATGTACACATATACACGCATGTGTCAATTAGCATAATTACAAATGTATGTATTGTTTCACTGGTCAATTATGTAAACAAACTTACTTGAGCAATTTCTAGAATCCTCAATATTAACTTTGAACTGAATTACCTTACATAATAAAGTTTTACTAATTTTTACACAACTTGTTAACATAGACTTCCAGTTACACATTTTGAAAATTCCTCTGTAAGATCAGTTCATCTAATTGGCTGAGCTTGATCACATGGTATTCCCAGTCTGATGCTAATTGTTTTCTGTAGTGTTAAAAATCCCTTAGAAAATGACAGAGTTATTTTCCAGAGTTAAATGACCAGAATTTTTTCCAAGTGCTACATTTCAGCAGTGTGGGTGAATATTCCATGAACATTTTGATAGATGTCCAGAGTAATTTCCAGAGATGTCCGTGGAAAACATCTGCAATCACTCTGGACATGTTATATAACGGGTGACTTTTCCGGACTATTCCATGGAAAGTACTTACTTACTTTCCTTACTTTCCATGGAAGTTTTGCATTTGTCCGCAATTTTTCCACAGTTACTCTGGAATATGTACAGCCGGGTGCACCCCCCCCCCCCCCCCCACAAGTGGGGGCATAAAAATGGCGTTAAACCCAAAACAAAAACAAAAAAACCAATCTAAAAATAGCAAAGTTTGGCCCTATAACTCTGGAACCCATGATGGGATAGGGCCAGTTTTTGAAAGGAACCGAGACTATATAACAGTACAAGTTGTGTGCAAGTTTGATTACAATTGTTTGCCAAATGTGGTCTCTGTCGTGTTCACAATCAATAGTGAACGGTCGACGGACGGCGGACAAAAGCTATCACAAAGCTCATCCTGTCGTAGTGACAGGTGAGCTAATAAAGTATCACTTCTATCGTGTTCACAAGGTATATATTAACAAATTTTGGCTCTTTCAGGGATCAAGCCGGGGCCGTAAGTCAGGGACCTATCATTGGATCTGGCAGATTCATCATGGTATACAAGATTTATTGTTGTTGAAGATATTTTGCAACTTTGTATCACATCAAACTATAAATGAAGTCTCTTTTGGCCTGCAAAAGCCAAAATAGCGAACTTTGGCCCTTTGAGGGACCATAACTCGATATCCCATGATAGGATCTGGCCAGTTTTCAAAAGGAACCAAGATATTATGCCAATACAAGTTTTGTGCATGTTTGTTTAATTTAATTGCAAAATGTGGTCTTTATCGTGTTTACAAGCCAAAAATAGCATATTTTGGCCCTTTAAGGGGCCATAACTCTGGAACCCATGATGGAATCTGGCCTGTTTCCAAAAGGCACCCAGATATTGCTCAAATATAAGTTGTGTGCAAGTTTAATAAAAATTGATTGCAAAATGTGGTCTCTATCGTGTTCACAAACCAAAAATAGCAAATTTTGGCCCTTTAAGTGACCGTAACTCTAGAACCAATGATGAGATCTGGCCAGTTTTCAAAAGGAACCAAGATGTTATGCCAATACAACTTGTGTGTAAATTTGATTAAAACTGAATGCAAACTGTGGTGTCTAGCGTGTTCACAAGCCAAAAATAGTAAATTTTTGGCCCTTTAAGGGGCATACCTCTGGAACACAAGGTGAAGTCTGGCCAGGTTTCGAAAGGAACCGAGGTATTACGCCAATACAAGTTGTGTGCAAGTTTGATGAAAGTTTATTGCAAAATGTGGTCTCTATCGTGTTTACAATCTACAAATAGAAATGTTTGGCCCTTTAAGGGGCCATAACTCTGGAACCCATGATGGGATCTGGCCAGTTTTTGAAAGGAATTGAGACTATATATCAATACAAGTTTTGTGGAAGTTTGATTAAATTTTTTTGCAAAATGTGGTCTCTATCGTGTTCACAAAAAAGTGTGAACGGACGGAAGACGTACGACGGATAAAAGCTATCACAAAAGCTCACCCTGTCACTACGTGACTGGTGAGCTAATAAAATGTCACTTCTATCGTGTTCACAAGGTAAATATTAACAAATTTTGGCTCTTTCATGGATCAAGCCGGGGCCGTAAGTCTGGGACCTATCATTGGATCTGACAGATTCATCATGGAATCCTAGATTTATTGTTGTTGAAGATATTTTGCAACTTTGTATCAAATCAACCCATAAATGAAGTCTCTTTTTGCCTACAAAAGCCAAAATAGCAAACTTCGGCCCTTTGAGGGGCTATAACTCTATACTCCATGATGGGATCTGGCAAGTTTTCAAACGGATGCGAGATATCATGCCAATACAAGTTGTGTGCATGTTTGATTAAATTTGATTGCAAAATATGGTCTCTATCGTGTTCACAAGCCAAAACCAAGAGTGCCAGAATGTCACAATATACGCCCGTCACAGCAAATTTCTTTACACTAGCACCTGTATTTGCAAATGGAATTTTAATTTTGTGATAGTAATTATTGTAATTCTTTTGTTTTTCTAAATCCACATTAAAACTCCTTACCAGGTAGAGATACCTTAAAATACACCTAATATTTGAAAGTAACATCTATGTTGTACCACAGAAAAGTGGTCTTGGTTTTTCCCTACGGTCAATTATAAAAAAGTTACAATATAAGTTATTTATAGTAACAACTAAGGGAAGTAAATCTTTAAAAAAAAATCCCCCCAAAAAAGTGTAAGTCCACACAAAAATCCTTACCAGTAGAGATAGGTCAAAATACACCTCAGAATCGGATGTAACATGGATCTTGTACTACAGAAAAGTGGTCTCGATTTTTCCCTACGACTAGTAATGAAAAATTACAATACAAACTATTTATAGTAACAACAAAGGGAAGTAATTCTAAAGAAGGGACCTGCGCATGATACTTCGTCTCATGATGGTGTACAATTGTGCCAAGTTACATCAAAATCCCTCCATGCACAAAGAAGAAATGCTTCGGACAAAGTTATTCTTGTATCTGACCACAAAGGGGCCCCGATGAAATAATGTACGGAGAACATCTGGATACTTCCTCCACTATTTAAAGCTGGAAAACAGCCATATGACCTTTGATTGTGTCGGTGTGACGTTAAACCCAACAACAAAAAAGCAAAACATTTCTAACTTGATTATCATAAATCTTTGCAAGAATGTTAGTCTGAATAAAATACAGTAGAAGTTCAATATTGAATTACCTTAGGTCAAAAACTAGGGCGTCGTGTAACTCATTGTAAGTCTATTCCAAGCGGGAAACGGATTGCGCGTTTACCACACGTGCATAACTTAAAAAGTACAAGACATTTTATCATGTAACTTTATGCATGGATAGAAATCAGTATAGAAAGTATGCACAGCCTTCTTATTTTCCGCCGAAGGTGGAGGGGTATAGATTTGGCATTGTCCTTCCGGCTGTTCCTCCATCCGTCCATATGTGCGTGCATCCGAGCTTACATTTGCATACTTAGGTGGCTATGGGAACAATAGGGAACTGTTCTTTTTCTTTGATGCCATTCCGTCCTTAAGCCACATATATCCCCATATGTAGGAGCTTCCGTCCATGCGTGGGTTCGTCCGTAAGAAATTGAAAATGCTGATGATTCAGCTATAATCACAAAACCTCACATAATTATCAATTAGCACTTGGCCTTTACTCATATATAGCATTATTCTCCCTGACCCAGTTAAAGCGGAGATGACCCCTTGATTGGTAAAATATAACGACTTTTTGAGTGTAAGTAATCTACTATTGATGGATCTTCATGAAACTGTACACAAAAGTAATTCACTTTGTCAGGATCACTACAGTACCTCCAGGAAGTTAAACACAAATTATATACATTATTATAGAGGGGTTGTGCATGCACATTTTGATGTCAGGATTTTCTGCAGTAATTGCCCTTTATCTTTTAAAACCAAAAAAAAGTACCCAATGATAGGTCTTCGTGAAACATAGTACAAATATAAAACATTATAGGGCGGTGGTACACGCGCAACTTTCTTCAGGGTCGTTCAGTAACTGTAAAGTTATTGCTCTTGAATTGTCATATCGTTCAAAATATAGTCCCCTCATTAACAAAAAGATAAATTGTAAGGGTAGATTTCCTGGAAGCACAGAACACCACAAACACATCCACAGAGCCATGCATTTGCAGAGTATGCCAACAACAAAAAGAAGCTTAAACGGAAAAATATTATAGACGGGTTGTTTCTTCAAAGTACTTTTAATTGTATGCAAAATAAAGAAAAAGGAGGAGGAAGGGGTAGGGGGTAAATAAGGGGGTGGGAGGGGGGGGGGGCGGTGTTAAAGGGAATGATACGTTCCTTAATCAGTTACCCTACAACGTAAACCACAGCAGCGCAGACACTCACGTACAGAGACAAACATACACACATAACTAACTTGCATAGATAAATAAGTGATTCGAAGTCAGTGCCCTTAACAACACGGCTACGGAGGCCCCGCAAAAAAATATAAGCCGCTCATCTGACATTGACTTTTTGACCTTATCTCTGTAAAAACTAGATAGTGTTTCTGTCACAAAAACATATGTCTCCCCCTACGCGAAGCGGAACGTGTCTGTCAGCGTTATGCACAACTAGGGTTGGTACTGATCACTCTTGTGATGATTCGTAAAAATCAAGCCAGCAGTTTGACCTGTGAAAGCCGGACAAGAGTTTTTTATTTCTAGCTCTGGCGGCCATTTTGTGAAGCGAAGCGGAACGTGCCGGCGACTTGCATAACTAGGCTTGGTACTGATTACGGCGAAGGCAAAAACAAAATGTCTCTCCCACGTATGGTGTAGACATAACGACACACTGAATAATGAATGGTTACAACATTATTTAAAATAGTAGCCTCTTAAAAGGGTCAAGTGCCAGCCTTAGAATAAATTTGGGAGAGGACATTACAATGATGCCACAAACCACGTTTGATGAAGATCCATCAAACGGTTCATGAAGAAACATGTTTAAATGTATTTCAATTATTAGCTAGAGATACAAGATGCCAAGCGCTCCCATTAGAAGAAACTTAAATGAGGATCTTATAATGATGTTTAAAATGAAAAGTTTATGGAATTTACATAAGCATGTTGCTAAGAAGAACCAGGTGACCAAGTAACAAACTTGTCCGTTGATTTTAAAGAGGGTAACATTCTGACCAGGTTGTGATTGGGACAAAAATGTGACTTTTAGAGTGCAAACAGTCAAATACTCGAAGACGGGCGAAGCACGAAAAAGGATGATAGACACAAAATGATAACAGTTTTAAACTAATGTTTTAAGGTAGTTCTGCAAGTTTGGATCGAACGTTTTTCTACAATGTAGAATTTGATTAAACTCTGATTTTTCAAAACTTCAGAATATACCTTAGTAACCTAGAAAATTCAGCAAATAAAAAGGATAGGGTCGTGTGCTTCATTTTGTGCTAGACTGATTTGAAACAAGAGCTGTCACTAATGGTGACAAATGCCTCCGCAGCACCTTGACCTTTGACCTGGTGACCCCAAAGTCAGTAGGGGTGGTGTACTCAATAAGTACTATCAGCATGTGAAGTTTGAAGGTCCTGGGTGAAGTGGTTCGCATGTAAAGTGCCTTCATGCAAAAAGACCTGGTGACCCCAAAGTCAGTAGGAGTGGTGTACTCAATAAGTACTATCAGCATGTGAAGTTTGAAGGTCCTGGGTGCAGTGGTTCGCGAGTAAAGTGCCTTCATGCAAAAAGTTAGCGTTGGCCCCTGTGACCTTGACCTTTGACCTGGTGACCCCAAAGTCAGTAGGGGTGGTGTACTCAATAAGTTCTATCAGCATGTGAAGTTTGAAGGTCCTGGGTGCAGTGGTTCGCTAGTAAAGTGTCTTCATGAAAAAAGTTAACGTTGGCCCCTGTGGCCTTGACCTTTGACCTGGTGACCCCAAAGTCAGTAGGGTTGGTGTACTCATAAAGTACTATCACCATGTAAAGTTTGAAGGTCCTGGGTGAAGTGGTTCGCGAGTAGAGTGCCTTCATGCATAAGGTTAACGTTGGTCCCTGTGACCTTGACCTTTGACTGGTGACCCCAAAAGTCAGTAGGATTGGTGTATTCAATAAGTACTATCAGCATGTGAAGTTTGAAGGTCCTGGGTGAAGTGGTTCGCGAGTAAAGTGCCTACATGCAAAAAGTTAACGTTGGCCCCTGTGACCTTGACCTTTGACCTGGTGACCCCAAAGTCAGTAGGGTTGGTGTACTCAATAAGTACTATCAGCATGTGAAGTTTGAAGGTCCTGGGTGAAGTGGTTCGCATGTAAAGTGCCTTCATGCAAAAAGACCTGGTGACCCCAAAGTCAGTAGGAGTGGTGTACTCAATAAGTACTATCGCATGTGAAGTTTGAAGGTCCTGGGTGCAGTGGTTCGCGAGTAAAGTGCCTTCATGCAAAAAGTTAACGTTGGCCCCTGTGACCTTGACCTTTGACCTGGTGACCCCAAAGTCAGTAGGGGTGGTATACTCAATAAGTACTATCAGCATGTGAAGTTTGAAGGTCCTGGGTGCAGTGGTTCGCGAGTAAAGTGCCTTCATACAAAAAGTTAACGTTGTGACGAACGAACGAACTAACTAACGAACGAACTAACGAACGAACGGACGGACAGTTGAAAACTAATATGCCTCCCTTCGGGGGCAGAAAAATTGGACCTCACACAATTTTTCATAATGGGAGTCTATGGGGAAATAGCAATTTTCATTACATTTTCGCGAATAGAAAAATTTCCACAATGTAGATTTTAATGAAACTTCTCACAGTCGTAAATATTGCCTATAATATAGTGAAATAATCTGTATAGGTCCGTGTGTTTATTTCTGAGGTATTTGGCCATGATTAAAGTGAATCGCCTATTTGAAGCTAATTTTAAGACATTAGTTTGAATTATTTAACGTGTCAGATGTTTTAATATCATATTTTAACTTTAGAAAGATAGTAACTGTTACAGTTTAATAAATTTATTCAAAGGTTGCCATTAATTCACAAACTGATTTTCATTTCCGTACGCCGAATCCAGGCTTTATTCTACGTTTTCCGGATAAATAACGTTACGCCATCACTTCCGGTTTATCAAACGTGCAGAACTACCTTAAACAAGCGAATTCAATGAATTGGCATCCCCCGCGAAAAGGGTTTGTGGTGAGGTATGGCAAAAGATATATCCGGCAAAATGTTAAGGATGTTACTAAGAAGCAAATAGTTGTATTAACCAAGATCAATTTAACATAAAACAAAAGTTTTAAGTGTACATAATAAATGTGTCACGTTGATCCTGACTAATGAAATTATTTTGAATGGAATATATTTACTGTAATAAGTTTAGCTTTTAAAATTATATGAAGTTATTTGAAATGTGAGCTTGAAGTGTAACTAGAACGAAATATTGTAATCGTGTAGTTTGGCATCAAGTATCACTGTTTAACATGTACATTTGTACATAAAAGGTTAAAAAATTTAACAAAATTTGTAGTCCTGTTTGGCGCCATATAACCTATACTGTGTTGGTGCGCCGTAAAACCCACATAAATAAATAAATAAATTAAAATTTTAACAAGATGGCCAAGATGGCCCTAGGTCGCTGACCTGTGCTACACACCATAACCGTGTAAGCATGTTTTACCAGTGATTTCATCTTTGATTTGACCTAGTGACCTAGTCATTTACCTTACATAACCTAGATTCGAACTTGTCCACAATTTCATGACAAGAGGGTTATGATGACCCTGGATCACTCACCTGAGTAAAATGAGCTACATGTTTTAAATGTCAAACTGATGATTTTTAGAAATTTTTTTGGAAGATTTTCCGATGTACAATCAAGTAACCCCTGGGGCGGGGCCAAGTTTATCCCGGGGGTCATGAATGGAACAAAGTTTGTAGAAGTCTACTAGGCAATGTAACAGATCAAATATCTAAGACCTAGGCCTTCTGGTTTATTTTTACAAATTTATGAAGATTTCCCTATATACAATCAAGTAACCCTGGGGCTGGGTAAATTTGATCCTGGGGGGTCCAGATTTGAATTTTTTTGTAGAAGTCTACTAGGCAATGCTACACGTCAAATATCTAAGATCTAGGCCTTCTGGTTTATTTTTAAAAAAAATTTTGAAGATTTTCCTATGTAAAATCCAGTGACCCCATGGGGCGGGGTAAATTTGATCCCGGGGGTCATGATTTGAATTTTTTCTGTAGAAGTCTATTAGGCAATGCTACACGTCAAATATCTAAGCTCTAGGGCTTTTGGTTTATTTTTAGAAATTTTTTGAAGATTTTCCTATTTAAAATCAAGTGACCCCTGGGACGGGATCAATTTTGACCCCGGGGGTCATGATTTGAACAGATTTTGTAGAGGTCCACTAGGCAATGCTACACGTGAAATATCTAAGCTGTAGGCCTTCTGGTTTATTTTTAGAAAATTTTTGAAGATTTTCCTTTGTAAAATCAAGTGACCCCTGGGACGGGGTCAATTTTGACCCGGGGGTCATGATTTGAACAGATTTTGTAGAGGTCCATTAGGCAATGCTACATGTCAAATATCTAAGATGTAGGCCTTCTGGTTTATTTTTAGAAAAAATTGAAGATTTTTCTATGTACAATCAAGTAACCCCATTGGGCGGGGTCAATTTGATCCCGGAGGTAATGATTTGAACAAATTTTGTAGAAGTCTACTAGGCAATGCTACACGTTAAATATCTAAGATCTAGGCCTTCTGGTTTATTTTTAGAAAATTTTTGAAGATTTTCCTATGTAAAATCAAGTGACCTCTGGGGCGGGGTCAATTTAGACCCTGGGGGTCATGATTTGAACAAATTTTGTAGAGGTCCACTAGGCAATGCTACACGTGAAATATCTAAACTCTAGGCCTTCTGTTTATTTTTAGAAATTTTTTGAAGATTTTCCTATGTAAAATCAAGTGACCCGTGGGGCGGGGTCAAATTTGACCCCGGGGTCATGTTTTGAATAACTTTAGTAGAGGTCCTCTAGGCAATGCTACCTGTCAAATATCTAAGCTCTAGGGCTTCTGGTTTTTGAGAAGAAGATTTTTTAAGATTTTCCTATGTAAAATTAAGTGACCCCTAGGGCGGGGTCAATTTTGACCCCGGGGTCATGATTTGAACAAAATTGGTAGAGGTCTACTAGGCAATGCTTCACACCAAATATCTAAGCTCCAGGGCTTCTGGTTTTTGAGAAGAAGAGTTTTAAAAAAAATTCCTTTCTGTTGCCATGGCAACCAGAGTTCTTAATGGAATTCAATTCTTTGAACAATTTTTAAAGAAGACCATCCAAGAAACATCCCTGTGAAGTTTTATCAAAATTGGCCTGTTGTTTTAGGAGGAGATGTTGTTTAAAGGAAAGTGTGGACAGACGGACGACGGACGGACGGACGGACGGACGGACGCCGGACGGTGAGCGATCACAATAGCTCACCCTGAGCACTTTTTGCTCTGGTGAGCTAAAAACATTCTGACCATGTTTTATGAAGATAGCATCAGAAATGCTGCCCTAGGATCTATCTGAAGTGACTGATGGAAGAACAGACAGATGGATAAACAGATGGACAAAGGGACAAAATAAAATGATCTGTACATTCTACATAAAGCCATCTGTATTGCCCAAGGTTTGTACATACATCCTTATGATATATAGTTCCATGTTTCATGAAATGAGCAATATCTGATCTTTGATTATAATCGTTTTTGGTTTAAAACATATTGTATTTGATCTGTCAGAACACTTTATCTAGGGAGTGATTCTTGCAATGTGCCACCGCTACTCGTGTTGCAGCTTAAATTGTATGCAGATCAAAATTTAGTGCCAATGGATACTGCAGAATTATCAGGAATGAACTATAAAACTTGCATTAGACTGGTAATTATGCCCTTACTTTTATAACAAGGCAATCTGAAAGACAGCTAAATCTCCCGCCACTGTTATGGATAGTGAAAGGATAAACCTGTGACCTTGACCTTGAACTGACATGACTGACGCATGAATTCTGCACATCATCTTGATGAGGTGATCATTTGACACAAGTTTCATAAAAATACTTCAAGGGGTTTATGAGATGCAGAGCTCAAACCTTTGACCTTGAGTTGTGACCTTGACATTGATTTTACATAGCTGAATCATGCGTTCTTGATGAGGTGATCATCTGACCCAAGTTTAATGGAATCCTTCAAGGGGTTTAGGAGATACAGTGTTGACACAAACTGGAAGGCTCAACCCTTTGTGACCTTGACCTTGAGTCGACATGGCTGACTCATAAGTTCTGCAGATCGTCCTGATGAGGTGATCGTGTGATCCAGGTTTCATATGAATCCTTCAAGGAGATTAGGAAATACAGAGCGGACACAAAATGGAAGGCTCAAACCTTTGACCCGGAGTTACGACCTTGACCTTGGGCCAACATGGCTGACTGACGAGTTCTGGACATTTTCTTGATAAGGTGATCATTTGATCTAAGTTTCATGAAAATCCTGCAAGGGGTTTAGGAGATACAGAGCGGACACAAAATGGAAGGTTCAAACCTTTGACCCAAAGTTGTGACCTTGACCTTGAACCAGCATGGCTGACTCATAAGTTCTGCACATTGTCTTCATAAGGTGATCATTTGACCCAAGTTTTATAAAATTCCTTCAAGGGTTTAGGAGATACAGAGCAGACACGAAATGGAAGGCTAAAACCTTTGACCTTGAGTTGTGATCTTGACCTTGAGCCGACATGGCCTACTCATAAGTTCTGCACATCATCTGGATGAGGTGATCATTTGACCCAAGTTTTATGAAAATCCTGCAGGGGTTTAGGACTTATGGAGAACACACGAACGTGTTATGGACTGATAGACGGTCCGGAGGACAGACGGACAATGACCATTCCTATAACCTTAACTAAATGAATCTGGGTCATGCATAACATAGAATAAATCAGTGGCTTGACTTCACTTTTTCAATTATCTAGTAAGAGATATGATAATTATTTACCGTCTTTCTTTTGTTTCCAAATCATCTTTTCATTTTTATCATCTGAAATAATGTTGCACTGTCGAACATGTGTTTCTATTCCATTTGTTGATGGTGTTTCTGTGGTTTCCTCGTCTTTAAACTGACCAAAAAGTCTGTTTACTAAAGTAGTCTTCCCAACCCCAAAATGTCCAACTACCATAACTCGAATGTTGTTGTATTCAGTTTTTCCCTTTTCAAGAGCCCTAATGTATGTTTCAACAGTCTCATTATCCATGTCAGTAATTTCTTTTGGAAGCTGCAGTTGATTTCTATCTGGCATCTGTGACCCTAAATAAAAATTATTTCAAATTTAAAACACGGTTGTGATGTAATCTTTTGCTAGTTTTGTCCATTATATAGGTTATTGTACCGTCACCGTTCTATACACACGATTATTTTACTATACCTGTCCATTATTAACCTGTAACTGTCCATTCTTAAAATAATGGATATTTTAAGAATGGACAGGTATAGTAACAACCTTGTACGTTGAGAGGTGTGTGTACATCAACCTATGAAATTCGGAAGTTTCGAAATATAAACTGCAACATTTTACAGAACTTGTAACTGCAATAAAAAAAAACCTGAAGAGGAACGTATGACATTAACCCGAATCGCCCCATAAATTATCAGTCAAATGAAAATCAAACAGTGTGCCAAATAATTACAGAATGTTAGTTTAAATCTTCAACCATTAGAAAGTAGTAAAGTCCTCTTTATGTACTCCTAAATCGCAACGAACAGTATCGCAGATATACACCTAGTATGGCATTTTCAGTCAAAAATAGATGAAAACAGGCTAGGTAATGTAAAAACAAGAGCCGTCGGAGGACAGCAACGCTCGACTATTCAACAGCCTTGTCAATTGAATGAATATTAAAGTCGAAAAGGGGGCATAATTTTGTAAAATTGCAAAAAGGGTTATGGAACCTGTATAATGCATATCACATTTTACTTGTCATTTCGTTTTCGAACAAGTTCTATTTCACTGGCGAAGTAACTATTATCTTAAATTACTGAATTTATTATTCATGTTTGTATGAATTGGTAATTTAATGTCTTCTTCTATGTTATTGTCTTGTAAATGTTGATACCTTATAAAAATAAATGGGGTTATCCCAATTGGGAGCCCGAAAAAAAAAAAAAAAAAAAAAAAAAGATTTTTTTAGAAAATGTTGACGGACACACGACGCACACCGCACGACGGACATTGAGCGGTCACAATAGCTCATCATGAGCCTTTGGCTCAGGTGAGCTAAAAATCATCATAAATTCTGTGATAAACAGATGGACCTTTGGTCAAAGTATTTTTATGGTCCTTGACTGTGCTAACTACTAAAAAGATTTCTATGTGACGTAAATATGGCACAAATGCCCATTTTCTAAAAAATCTGTGATTTCAGCAGTATTCAGTGACATGATTTAAACACTAGAATGTTGAAGCCCAAAGGGCAACAATGTCAATCGTTTGTTGACACACTGACTGAACGACTGAAACATTTCAGCCAATTAAAACAAGTTCTATTTCAATACCTTGACCCAAACCAATGTTGTTAAACAGAAACGATCATCCATATAAAATCTTAACCAGTAGAGATAGGTAAAAATAGACCTGAAAATTTAATGAATCATCTATGTTGTACCACAGAAAATTGATGATTTTTTCTGTATGGCCAAAAATAAAAAAGTTACAAAATAAGCAAATAAATTATGTTATATTTCAGTCTAATTTGTAACTGAAATTCATTCAATTTGTTTTAAAACCATTTTCATAAAATTGCAACATTCCACGTTTTCAGTATGTATGGTGTGATTTTGAAGTTTCAGCAGCCATATTGCTGGCCATCTTGAATTTCAGCCGTTTCCCTGCACTTGCAATTTGGCATCAACTAGTTCTGAAAACTACAGGGTTTAATAAACATTCTAATATATAGTTTGGGATGTGCACATTTGTAGACCGCCTTACTGTAATGAAGGTGGACTTGTTTGTGGCAATATTATAGTAATGCCACAGACTAAGCTTGATGAAGATCCTTCAAGCAGTTTATGAAAAGAAATTGCTAAGGTGTTTTTTTTCTATATTTAGCTAAGGGGAGCTGAACCATATGAACAAACTCAGGGGTTTTTTTTATTCTATAGCAGAGGCCGAATATCGGCCTCGTCCCCCAGCCGAGGATTTCCCCCACAGCCAAGGATTTCCCCTACCGCAGTCGAAATTCCCCTACGTCCGAAATTCCCCCCTCCAAAATCGTAAACAAAGCAATGGAGATTACTCCCAGCGATTTTCCCGACCGAATATCGGACCCGTTCACAATTGCAGACGGTCTTTCACAATTTTCAATGGGTGTGAAAACCTTTAGAAATAGTAGAAAAATGTTAGAAGAGCGTTCAGTGGACCCGAGGTTCCGGTTTTGACCAGCGAAAATCGATAAAAACTTGTATCTGACCCGCACATAATATGCCGTGGGCGTCTGCTTGTCTCGCGGTAATACTCTTTGATGCGTAACGAGTTCGAAAGCTCTGCCCCTTGTCAATCAAAATCCCAGTGAACTTCATACTGTTTGTCGACACCAGCGTAAGTATGACAGTACGCGGAGCGTCGTATGTTAATTAGCTACTGACAGATGTCAATCACGCCATGCGCCGACTGACACGTGGTTATCATCAGTATGTAATATAGATGATTGATAAACAATGCAGCGTCAGATTATCGTGTTTGTACCTCTTGTTAATTAGCGGTAACAGCTTATGCTGTATTGTGTAATATGTGTTGTTAATTTAAAGTAATTATTTTATGTGCTTGATTCGATTAAATAAGCCGGTCGGCCGTTACGCAAATTTATTATCTTTGCCGAGGTATTTTGCTAGAGCAAAATAAAATATAAATGTTTTAAGTAATCAGTTATTATAAGTATGGAATAGTTCTGGTGAAATGATGAAATTTAAAACGGGTATTTTATCAAGAATTTTTAATGTTTGCTTTCGTTTTTTCATATTTGTCACACGTTTTCGCGATCGTGATTTTCGGACTTTTTTTATCCTTTCTTACAAGATTTTCTAGTACAATTGAAATAAAAAGCCAACAAAAGTATGCATTTAATAATAATATGATGACTCTTGCAAAAGCAACTCTTATTTTAAAGCATTTTTTGTGAATAAAAGCATATAACCTTTAAATATTCAATGATTTGAGCATTTCAACTCTCCCCACCCACCTTGTTACAATGATAAGTGAACATTAGTGCAAGTCCATCTATTGCTAAGTGACAGTGTGTATAGTTGCTAAAAGTTGCAAGAATATGTAATAAAAACATAGTTTAAAGTGTTTATTATGCATAATTGTAAATTCCCCCCCGAGTGAAAAAATCCCCCAAAACTGCTCGTCGCGCGCTATTTTCTTCCCCCAATGACAGGCTGGGGCCTCTTCCCCCAGTCGTAAAAAAAACCCTGAAACTTAATAGAGGTCCATGCCATGATGCTACTGACCAAATGTGATGTAATTCTGAGTAGTGTTTTCAGAGCAGAAGATGTTACGGTAAAAATGTTGACGCACGATGAGGGACTATGGATGCCCGACCATCCACCTATACTAACTGCTCACCTTGAACAAAGTTTAGGTAAGCTAAGAACTGAGATATGAACCTGCTAAAATCATTAACTAGGTGTACACTTATGAAGCTATGCTGAAGCCGACGCGATACCTCTGGTGGCTTTTGTCATGGCAAGTTTTAAAGTTAAAGTATAATTGAACGCAAACACCACCTAAAAATGAAATGATTTATATACAATACACACCTTCACCAAAAAGATCTTTTGCAATTTCCCGAGATTGTGAGTTTATCCAGTTAAAAATGTCCTTCATTTTTGCACCTACTTCAAGGCGGTAGTTCTTTGGAAACTGAGGTTTCATCAATTCTGGCAGACTGAAGTAGAAATCTGGCAGACCATGTGTTAAGATCCCAACAACTTGAACAGACCTTTCATTATCATTTGTCAATGCTGGAGCTCCCGATGCCCCACGCTTCATATAGCAGTCAAATATTAACTTTGAAGATTGGTCATAGCCTTGGTAGCCTTTGTCAACCAGGGCTGGATTTCGACCTATCCCATGTAATGCCAATTTGAAAAAATTTTTGTTTTGCTGTAACCAAGCCTGGGCTGACAGAATTCTATGTGAATTTGGATGAACAATCTCGCACTTTGGATCTAAACATTTTTTTATCTGACCTGGATGACCATATCCTATTAAAGAAACGTTCGTTACCCCAATTTCATCCTTGCATAAATTCAGTTTCATTGGTAAATTCGACGGGTTTGTTACTTCCAACAAGGCTACGTCTAAATCTACATTGTACATGAAATCTCTCTTCAACCTATAAGGCACCATTGGAGGTGTTAAAGGCGACTCATGGAAATTTATGTGTGTGTCTGTACTTTCCAATAGTGTAACATCCCAAACACCTGTCTTGGTGGGATCTGTGGATGAAAATATTTGTGTTAATCAATGGTAATAAGAAGTGAACAGATTTGTTTCTATTTCTGAAAAACCGAAATACCAGTAAGTTATTAGACAGATTGTATTATCAAAGAGGTTCCAAGAACGATGGTCCTTGCCTTCTTTTCACAAGCTTTGTTTCAAAGAAATAGCAGTTATGTACCGATATACCTAGAAATTATGACATTGTTTTTAGCATTTTTTGATCTTGACCACAATGAACCAAAACTCTGTGGAAACTTTCATTTGAATATTCACTCCTACACATCAATTTCCACTAAAATGTTGTAATGTAACCAATTTGTATCGAACAAGAAGGGAATTAATTCCATCTTGATTTCAAACTGTTTTTAGTGATATTGAATGTGATCATACAAAGCCCATATAAAATCAACATGTATACCTTCCACTGTTTTTATGCATCACGTATCAATTTTTATTAAAACATCTCTTTAATAAGGAGATGCATATAGGATAATTGTTTTAGTGTACAATTCACATTACTTTCACAGAATGTAAACCAGATGTCATATTTTCCCGAATACTTTGTCAAGAAAGGCAATGTAAGATCTAGTGACCATGCTATAAATGTTATATAAGACCAGGATATCATGAGTGAAAGATATTTGATCTTGCATATAACACAAACAAGTTTTTTTTTTCATTGGTTGTAACTAAATTTTTATTTTTTGTATATTTGTTTGCTTTTTACACTCACTTTCTACAGTGAATTGAGCAGATATGTTTCAATAAGGCAAAGAAAATCTCATAATTAATTATATAATATCATGCAAATGACTATGTACAATCAAGTAAGCCCATGGGACGAGGTCAATTTGACCTCGGGGATCATGATTTTAATAAATTTTGTAGAGGTCCACTAGGCAATGCTACAAGTGAAACATCTAAGATCTAGGTCTTCTGGTTTATTTTTAGAAAATGTTTGAAGAATTTCGTATGAAAAATCAAGTGACCCCTGGGGCGGGGTCAATTTTGACCCCGGGGGGGTCATGATTTGAATTTTTTTGTAGAGGTTCACTAGGCAATGCTACATGTGAAATATCTAAGCTCTAGGCCTTCTGGTTTATTTTAAGAAAAGTTTTGAAGATTTTCCTAAATAAAATCAAGTGACCCCTGGGGCTGGGTCATGATTTGAACAACTTTAGTAGAGGTCCACTAGGCAATGCTACCTGTCAAATATCTAAGCTCTAGGGCTTCTGGTTTTTGAGAAGAAGATTTTTAAGATTTTCCTATGTAAAATCAAGTGACCCCTGGGGCGGGGTCAATTTTGACCCCGGGGTCATGATTTGAACAAACTTGGTAGAGGTCCACTAGGCAATGCTTCACACCAAATACCTAAGTTCTAGGGAAGAAGATTTATAAAGTTTTTCCTTTCGGTTGCCATGGCAACCAGAGTTCTGCATGGAATTCAATTCTTTAAACAATTTTGAAAGGAGGCCACCAAAGGATCATTCCTGTGAAGTTTGGTGTAATTCTGCCCAGTGGTTTTCAAGAAGATTTTTTTAGAAATTGTTGACGGACGACGCACTACGCTAAAAACATTTGGAGAAAAGATTGCAAAACATTTAGTTGTAAAACCAGCAATTAAAACGAAATAAAAATTTGGACTCGGACGTAGGTCCTCGGGAGCCGGAGGCTCACTCGGGCAAAAACAAAAATCAAAAAACGGAAAAAGGGGGTAGAGTATTTACTCAAAAAGACCCGCGAAATAACATGGAATGATGAATTAGCAGAAGAATTACATAAACCAATTAAACGAAAATTTATGAAACGAAGAGTGATAGTTAATGATATTGATGATACTTGGTCTGCCGATTTAGTTGATATGCAAGCTTTTTCAAAATATAATAAAGGTGTAAAGTACTTGTTAACCGTTATTGATATAATCAGCAAATATGCTTGGGTTATTCCATTAAAGAACAAGTAAATTCGATGAATTGGTATCCCCTGCCGAAAGGGTTTGTGGTGAGGAATGGCAAAAAAATATATCCGGCAAAAAGTTAAGGATGTTAATAAGAAGCAAATAATTTCATTAGTCAAAATCAATTTAACAAAAAACAAATGTTTCATTAAAAAGTACATAATAAATGTATGATACTTTGATCCTGACTAAAGAATTTATTTTGAATGGGATATGCTTACTGTAATAAGCTTAGCTTTTAAAATTAAATGCAGTTAATTGAAATGTGAGCTTGAAGTTAAACTGGAACGAAATATTGTCTTTGAGTGGTTTGGCACCAGGTGTTGCTGTTTAACATGTACATTTGAACTTAAAAGGACAGATCCTTAAGAGAACACAGGTAAAGTATCTTGAACATGGCTGAGGGCAAGGTTTGTGCAGTCACAACTTAACATGTTGAAGAACTGAACATTTAAAAAAAAAAAGGAATGGAAATATATATATGGATATATGTATATATATTTATTTTTTTAGGGGGTGGGGTGCAGGGGAACGGGAGAGGAAACAAAATTTCACATGTTGATTATAAATATTGATTGAAAATTAAAAATGAAAAAAAGGGGTAAAAGGGTGAAGTTGGGGGTGGGGGGGGGGGGCAAGAGGATGCATGATAGGTGGTGCCATGACTGGGTGGAGGAGTGAGGTTGGGGAATGGTACAACTTGGAAGGTTTGAAAAAAATCTAGAATAAGAAATGAAAAAAAAAATATTTTTTTTTGGGGGGGGGAGGGGGGTTGGGAGGGGGGGGGGGGTGTGACCAAAGCAATTGGGTGACCAGGTATGGGTGCGCAACTTCACATGTTTATAATAAATGTTCACAGAAAAGAAGGAAAGAAATTTAATGAAATTCTGCCAAATGGTAAGTTTGTTATGTACAAATATGTGGATTTTTAGACAATTAAAGGGCAATAACTCTGAAGTTACAAAAGAAATCTGTACAAAATTGTGTGTGCACAACTATATTATAGTGCTCTAAATTCTGCTGAAGTTTCATAGTTCAAGGTCAAATATATCAAAAGTTATGATGCAGAAATTGCCATATCTATAGATCTATAGTATCCTATATAGTTAACACTAGAAACTTCTCAGGGCCATAACTCTGGTGTTACTTGGGGAATCTGTCTGAAACTTGATGGGCCTCATAATGGTGAACATGTATATGAAGTTTGTTTGAAAAAAAATCTAAAATAAGGAATGATTTTTCTTTTTTTTTTTTTTTGGGGGGGGGGGGGGGGGGGGGGGGGGGGGGTGTGATCAAGGTAAGGGGGTGACCAGGTGTGGGTACAAAACTTCACATGTTTACAATAATTGTTCATGGAAAAAAATGAAAGAAATTTAATGAAATTCTACCATATGGTAAGTTTGTTATGTACAAATATGTGGATTTATATATAATTAAAGGGCAATAACTCTTAATTTACAAATAAATCCGAACGAAATTGTGTGTGCACAACCACATTATGGTGATCTAAATTCTGTTTAAGTTTCATAGTTCTAGGTCAAATATATCAAAAGTTATGATGCAGAAATTGCCATGTTTATAGTACCCTATATAGTTAACACTAGAAACTTCTAAAGGCCATAACTCTGGTGTTACTTGGGCAATCTGACTGAAACTTGACGGGCCGCAAGAACTCATCGTGGTGAACACGTATATGCAGTTTTAAATAAATATTCCCAACCATTTCCTAGATATGGCTCCGGACGGACGGACGGACAACGCCAAAACTGTATCCCTACGACTTCGTCGGGGGATAATAAAACTGGAGAATCTGTTACTGAAGCATTTGAAAAAATTATTTCTGGAGCTTTAGCTCCTTATGAGCTTCACGCTCAACCTGAAGGTAGAACTCCTACAAATTTATGGGTAGATGAAGGAAAATGTATCATATATTTAATGAAGGAAAAGCTGTTGTAACTGAAAGATTTAATAGAAGTTTAAAAAGAATAATGTGGAAATATTTTACAGCAAATAATTTAGATAATTTACAAAAAATGGTTGATAAATATAACAAAACAAAACATTCTAGTATAAACATGACACCGACTGAAGCCAGTAAAAACTTTAACAACGGTATTGTTTACTTTATTTTATACGGTAATTTAATGATACCAAAGAGTAAACCAAAATTTAAAATTGGTGATCGAGTTCGCTTAAACCCCAGGGCTCAGTATAAAAGGAGTGGCTCCACCCACAAAATGTCAATCATTGCAAATTCAAAAACCATTCAGACATCCTTTAGTTTTTGACATTTTTTTCCAAATAACTCAAATAAGAATGAAAATTATCAAATATATTTTGCCTCATCAATTCTGTAAGTTCTAATCTATTCAAAAATATTAAATTAAAGGTATACAAAAATATCTCATAGGAGTTATTTTGATTGCAAAATAACAAGAATTTGAAAATTTGACAGTTGAAATTTGAAATCTGAACTCTGACATTGGTCATGTGATAAAGCAGAGCAGTCAGCAGGAATATGTAAACACACAGGTCATGTCAGGTAACAAGGCATTATAGTTGTACTCAACAGTGATTTATCGGACTGGCTACTTTACTGATAATCTTGCAGTTCCAGTGATATTCTAGATAGTCAATGGTAAATATAAATTATGTAAAAAAAGGATAAAGGACACATCTATTAATCTGTCATAAAACAAATTAATATACATTTGTATGCTACTATTGTTTTTTGGATAAATTAGTTTAAATTTGTTACTGTAATTCCTACTAATGTTTACTGTGTTGTATTATTTTACATTTCACAAGCCCAGATCAAAGACTATTAACACTTCAAATAACAAAATGTGATAAAGTTAAATCAAATAATATGTACCAATGAAATCCAGAATATATTTCACTATAGCATGTCCTGAAAGTGATTCTTTGTACACTCCAACTAAAAAGCCTTGATGATTTAATAGTGCCTGTTTAGAATGCAACTGTTACACACAAGTTTTATAGTAACACAATTCACTTATGTATCTTCCATTTTTCTTCAATCAACTAAATTCTAGCAGTAAATTATGAATACTTCCCCTGACCTGTACATGTACATGTGTAGCTGATCAAGAGGGATCAAATACTGTACTATTAACTTTTATCAGGGTCAGTCAGCTGATTCACCTGGCTAGAACAAACTGATCCTTTCTTGACCTGACTCACATTCACTTATTTTTAGGAAGCTCCTCCTACAATTTGGGTGTAGGGTCTACACCAGACTGGCCTTTAAGCAAACTTAAACAGCATTTTGAAAAAGGATATACACCAAACTGGACAGAGGAAATATTCATTAGGACATCGGACATTATGCTAGGGATTTTGCCCTAAGTTCAATGCTATTTCTTGACTTCAGCTGATAGTTTTATATAACAGCTTCAAATACTGATAAATAAGTTATATTCCTATCAAACTGTCACAAAAAATAGTTTTACTTTATATTCGTTTTCTTGAAATTCGAACAGTTTGTAACTAAAGGTCATATTTTTGAAAAATTTAAAAGGTGTATTTTTAGTTAAAACAAGAGCCATGTTTGTCATGGCTAATCCGCCCGCCGGGCGTACTATAATTGAAGGCTAAAGCTCCTGGCAAGTTAGTGTCTGAAAGTATTAATTTTGGGGAAAGCTTTGAAGGACCGTTTAGTTGTGGTCCATATCAGGGGTTTTAAAGAGTGGAAGTCAGTGGTGAGGTGGTTTACTGCTAAATTTTATTAATTTTCATGAACAGCATAGCTATGATGTTTTTCATTATGGCTACTGTAAAAAGAAGGAATGGAAAGCTAACAGGGAACAAGAATGCCAGAATGTCACAATATATGCCCGTCACAGCAAATTTCTTTACTCTAGCAGCTGTATTTGCAAATGGAATTTTAATTTTGTGGTTGTTTAGTAACCAATGTAAGTCTTTTGTTTTTCTAAGTCCACAAAAAAACTCCTTACCAGGTAGAGATACCTTAAAATACTCAGAAACTCAGAATAAAATTAAATTTAATATATTTGGTTATGAAGGTAATAATGTTTATCCATTGTACATTTCAAAATATCAATATAAAGAACACTGTGACATGTTATTAATCAGTAATGATGGACATGAGTCCCCGGGAGCTTCCAGCACCCACGAAAAAACACATTATGTTTGGATTAAAGATTTTAATAGATTACTGTTTAACAAAACAAAATGTAAAAATAAAAAACATTTTTGCAAATCATATTTACAATGTTTTTCTCAAGAAAAAATATTAAATGAACATATTCCAAATTGTTTAGCTATTAATGGTGTCCAAGCTGTAAAAATGCCAAAAGAGGGAAGTAAAATATATTTCAAAAATTATCACAAACAATTAATGGCTCTTTTTGTAATTTATGCTGATTTTGAATCAATAACTAAGAAAGTTTCAACTGCTTTACCATCACCTGAATCTTCATTTACTGAACCATATCAAAAACATATAGATTGTGGTTACGGTTATAAAGTTGTTTGTTGTTATGATTCCCACTATACTAAACCGACACAAGTTTACAGAGGTCCTAATGCAGTTTATAAGTTTATTGAGAAAATGCTTGAGGAAGAAGAGTATTGTAAGAAAATATTTAATGAAAACTTTAACAAAGATTTGAAAATGTCTAAAAAAGATTAAAGTGAATTTAAACAAGAGGGCCATGAAGGCCCTGTATCGCTCACCTGACCTATTGACCTAAAGATCATCAAGATAGTTTCATTAAGATATGGTCATAAATGTGGCCTCTAAACTGTTAACTAACTTTTCCTTTGATTTGACCTGGTGACCTAGTTTTTGACCCTACATGACCCAGATTCAAACTGGACTTTGAGATCATCATAATTAACATTCTGACCAGGTTTCATGAAGATACAGTCATAAATATGGCCTCTAGAGTGTTAACATGCTTTTCCTTTGATTTGACCTGGTGACCAAGTTTCTGACCCCAGATAAACCAATATTGAACTCGTGCAAGATTTTATTGAGGGTAACATTCTGACCAAGTTTCATTAAGATTAGGCTAAAATTGTGACCTCTAGAGTGTTAACAGTCAAATTGTTGATGACGACGGACGGACGACTGACGACGGACGACGACGGACGACGAACACAGGGTGATCACAAAAGCTCACCTTGAGTGAGCTCAGGTGAGCTAAAAACTAACCTTTTGTCATATTTGTGGAAAAGAATATAAGGAAAATGAAACTAAAGTAAGAGACCACTGTCATATAACAGGAAAATTTAGAGGAAGTGCTCAGCAAGAATGTAATATTAATTTTAGACTTACTCATAAAATTCCTGTTATTTTTCATAATTTAAGAGGTTATGATTGTCATTTTATTATGCAACAAGTGGGAAAGTTCAAAAAAGAAATTAATGTTATTCCTAATAATATGGAAAGATACATGGCATTTATGATAGATGATTTGGTTTTTATAGAATAAATTTAAAATTAAAACAATGGGAGAATATCATGATATTTATTTAAAAACTGACGTATTACTTTTAGCTGATGTTTTTGGAAATTTTAGAAGGTTGTGGAGGGTGTGTTGATTTCTACATCCATATCACTTATGCTTCTAGGTAGATACTCAATTTCGTTGATTCGTTCTTTTTTGTAGTTTCATTTGTTTTCCGTTCTGAACCTTTTAATGTTTGTAAAACTCTATTACTATATTGTTTGAATTGTTCTGTTTGCATAGTAATATTAATTGCATCACTAATATTTCAACAAATCTTTTAAATCCATGGTACTATATGTGTTGCGTTGTACAAAATTTATCCTACTGACGCTTCACACGTTCTATTAACTCCAGACATATTATGTCGGTGATTCGCTATGTATTTTGTTACATAATTCAGAACATGTACACGGAAGTTACCAGTTCAATTCTAAACATATCTCCTCAATCAGTTTCCTTTTTTTATTAAAGTTCCAATATTTATCTGTTGTTATCCATTTTAATTCTACTTCTTTATGACAAATACATGTAGATGTAATGAATAAAACACTTGACGGCATACTGCCAACTGACACGTCAAGAATGTTCTAGATGTGCTTTAACTAGTGAATAAATTATCTACTTTTAAAACCAACCACTTGGTCAAAGGGACAAAACTCTACACGGCTTAGCTTATATAGTAACTAAAAACAAGAGCATTAATTCTCACCGGTGAGAATCTAATAATAACCTGGCAGCAAAATACTCTAATGGGAAAACTAATATTGTGTACGCGCTAAGGCTAAAACTATTCTGTAATTGTTTTCAGTCTTGGTAAAGATTTTGTTAAGGTTTTTAAAACATTTTTTCAGTACTTTATCGTTGTGTTTTTTAAATTAGCCAGCAGTGGTCACTTTGAACCAAAGGTAAAAGGTCAAATGGGGTCAAATAGTGCTAGTGCTTATAACCTTAATTATATAACTACTCAGATAAAACAAAATTTAATTTACAAAATTGATTCAAACACATTTAAATTGTTTATACGCAATTTCACCAAAATGTGTTTGGAAATACACTAACTTTGGGCCAAAATGATGACCTAAAAGAGTGTAAAAGAATCAACTTTGGACTATGCAAGACCATCCAGTATCCACTTAGAACCAGAACGTTTGGATCGGGTGAGCCAAAAAGTTAATGTCCATCAAATCATCAACTATGGTTTCCATAACAAAGGTAGTACATGTACTGACATGACTGTTTGTGCTCAAGCAGGAGACAATATGGACTCTTACATGTGTTAGTATTTATCTGTATCTGCTGTTATGTGGAAACATTGAAGTGTTAGCATTTGTATTTCACCATATTATACAGTCTTCCAAATAACCATTGAATGAAATTAGCTGTTACCTATTATGTTGTTTATGACATGCAAAGCTGTCATTACGTATTTACTGCCAACACGAAAAACTGTTCCACCCAAATTTCCACCAGAAATCAGGACACCCACAGACTTCATCTGTTCATGTAAAGCTAAAACCATGGTTTGGCTCAATGTGTCATCATGTTCTTTTTTGAATGGCTGCCAGGCAGACTTCAAGGATCCCATAGAAGATGTTCCAGAGTCTTGAACAGATTGTGTTTCACCTGAAATATGTTTGTTTGATACAACCTGATGTACCAAAGGGTGTCTCTTCTATCTAGTTTAAATACAATCATTTCATAAAAAGTGTAAAGTTCATAAAATTTGTAGTATCACAAAACAAGTTAGCCCTGAATGCCCTGTATTGTTCACCTGACCTAGTTCTTACCCCAGATAAGCTAGTATCTAATTCGGCTTAGATTGCATAGAGACAAACTTTTTCATCTTATTTTGTGTAAATCTGGTAGAGTCTAGATAATTTACCAAGTTTTTCAATGCTTTAACCTTTGGACATAGTTTTTACCTCAGGTACCTTAACTAAACTTGGCCTAGATTTCATACAGACAATCATTCTGCCAAAGGATAAAAAACAAAATGAAAACGTGGCCTCTACAGTGTTTATGAAGTTTTTCAATGATTTCACATAATGACATATCTTTTTACCCTAGTAACCTAATTACTGGTGACCTTGATCTTTGATCTTGTGACCCCAAAGTCAGTAGGGATTGTGTACTCAGTAAGTACTATCAGTATAAGAAGTTTGAAGGTCCTGGGTTCAGTGGTTCGCGAGTAAAGTGCCTTAATGCAAAAAGTTAACATTGGACCAAGTGACCTTGACCTTTGACCTGGTGACCCCAAAGTCAGTAGGGGTCGTGTACTCAATAAGTACTATCAGCATGTGGAGTTTGAAGGTCCTGGGTACAGTGGTCCGCGAATAAAGTGCCTTCATGCAAAAAGTTAACATTGGCCCCTGTGACCTTGACCTTTGACCTGGTGACCCCAAAGTCAGTAGGGGTCGTGTACTCAATAAGTACTATCGTGTACTCAATAAGTACTATCAGCACGTGAAGTTGGAAGGTCCTGGGTGCAGTGGTTCGCGAGTAAAATGCCTTCATGCAAAAAGTTAACATTGGCCCCTGTGACCTTGACCTTTGACCTGGTGACCCCAAAGTCAGTAGGGGTCGTGTACTTAATAAATACTATCAGCACGTGAAGTTTGAAGGTCCTGGGTGCAGTGGCTCGCGAGTAAAGTGCCTTCATGCAAAAAGTTAACGTTGTGACGAATGAACGAACGAACGAACAAACTAACGAACTAACGAACGGACGGACAGTTGAAAACTAATACGCCTCCCTTCGGGGGCATAAAAAGACAAATGGTGTAGTGGGTGAAATTGTATGGTACACGGAAAATGCAGAATTCAACAGGATGTACAGACGTACGAAAAGATTTGTATTTGCATCTTTGAACACATGATTCATTTGCAAATATTTCATCTGAGCAGCAAATTTTAATGATCAATATGTATCCTTTCAGTGATAGAAAGTCAAAATGATTTGACATGCTATTCTAATTCTGAAATAATTTTTATTGGGTTAAAACCCCCATAAAGTTACCCACTAGTACAATATCGCAACCAATACAATTAGTTGGACTAGAAATAAATATAAAACCCTAGAAGCATTTGTATCACTAGTGACCCAAACTATTCTAATTACTCTATTAGGTTAAAAACCTTACAGCAAACAATCAAGTTGAAATCAGTTGAACATTAATTTGCAGGTTGGGAGAACTTTAATAACTGTTAAAATCTGTTTTTATTTGGGTAAAGTAACAGGTAAGTACATATATGACGGAATAGCGATTTTTCAATTGAATTTGACCATTGTTGTTGTTTGCATAGTCATTATTATTTTCATGAAATTAAAGATTTTTCAGCTTATCTAAGCGAGGTGGGCAACAGGGGATTCTGAAAACGTTTACTTTTGATTTCTCTTGCCATGATAAATTACTAAAGACTTTAAAATTACAATCAATCGTTTTAGTTCTGGGTAACAAAACTACAGTAACTAAATATCCTCTATTTAATATTCGCCTTCTGTTATTCAATCTCATTTAAATCTTAGTAATAAATGGTCTTCCTTTCAGCATGCGCCTGTTCTATGCCCCGATAACTATAATATAGGTCAAAATCCATGTTATACAGCTCACACCGAAAAATGAGAGGGACATGATGGCCCTAAATTACTCATCAGATTTACACTCTTTGCTTGAACAGATATGGTAGTGGTTATGCAAGGAAAATGTCTGTGAAATAATTCTGAAATAGTGTGTTTTCTGATAAGAATATTTGTTTGTCTTGGGTTTAACGCCGTTTTTTAACAGTATTTCAGTCATGTAACAGCGGGCAGTTAACCTAACCAGTGTTCCTGGATTCTATACCAGTACTAACCTGTTCTCTGCAAGTAACTGCCAAATTCCCCACATGAATTATCAGAGGTGGAGGATGAATAATTTCAGACACAATGTCTTTTATCAAATCGTCAAAGAGAACATACGCCCTGTTATAAACGTATGGGCAAATAATGTGTGTGTTGCACGGTAGGAGTGGGAATAAGACGTTGGGGGAATGACGACATGGGATACCAAGAGACAATATCAAAGTTTCCACTACATATATAATTCTTAGGGAAAAGTGACCACACACTCTGGTGGCCAGAATAATTTAAACAATCTTGGTAGCGAGTCACACAATGACCATTCGTATAAAATCAATTTAATACCAGGCTAGCAGTTTCTGACAAAGATGTTCTCAAAATGTCCACTATATATGTATAGGTAAAAGTGACCATGCCCTCTGACATATTTCTATTTTTAACTCCGGTGGGCCCCTTAAAGAGGCAAAAGTTCCCATTTGTGCAAAACTGAGATGACCTTTTTATGCTGCCACGGACTAAGTTTGATGAAGATCCATCAAGTGCTTCCCAAGAAGTAGTATTTTCTCCATTTTTAGCTTTAGCGGTTAAAAAATGGAGCCAAATGCCTGAACAAAGATAAAAGAGGACCTTATGATAATGCTACAGACTAAGATTGATGAAGGTCTATCGCAGGGCAAATGTGAAGAAGTCATTTAAAGTTATTTCTGTTTTAGCTCTAGAGGCCCCTTAAAGGGGTCAAATGTCCAAATTTGAACAAATGTGATAGCGGACTTTATAATTATGCCAAGTTTAATGAAGATCCATCCAGCAGTTCATGACTGGAAATTGTTCAAAGCTTTTTATATTTGTAGCTCTAGATGCCCCTTAAAGCGGCAGAGTGCTTCCTTTTGAACAAAACTGGATGAAGCCCTAATAATAATAATATAGACCTAGTTTGATGAAGATCCATCAAGCAGTTCATGAGAAAATGACCTTGCCAAAAAGATGTTTAAAGAATTGTCTTTTCTCATCTCTTGCCGCCCTTCAAAGGGGTCAAGCTGAACCATTTGAAATATTTGAGAGAAGACCTTGCAAGGATGCTACAGACCAAGTTTGGTGTAGTTCTGACCAATAGTGTCAGATAACATTTTTACTTACTGTTGGACAATGTAGAACAAATGATGGACCATCCACCTAAACTAATAATTTAGCCGGAAACCTTCAGTACAGCTGAGCTAAAAACGAAAAGTGCAACAGAAGTTTTTATGGGTGCTGCCATATTTGTATTATCTACCTCTTTACCTATAACAATAGAAAGCAGTATGCTTTTGTGCAATAGCAACTAAAGTATTAAAAAAACAAACACTTTTTTTCTTTTACTATACTATACAATATTTGGTAATTAAACTAAATGATGCTTTTGTAGAAAAGCGCATGTCTCCCCCACTGCCTAGTCATATAGGAAAGATGTCAATAGGAGACAGGAGCGAAAGTCAAAGAAACACTGATGATTGACTGCAATAGGGATCATCTATTTGGCATGTCAAATCATACCATTAAGTTTCAACACCCTGGGCCTAATGGTTCTCAATTTAAGAATTGGAAACAGTTTTCCATGTTCAGGCCGCTGTGACCCTGACCTTTGATCGAGTGACCCCAAAATCAGTAGGGTCATCTACTCTATATGGCCATTCACCCAATGAAGTTTGAAGGTTCTAAGTCAAATGGTTCTCAAGTTATTGGCCGGAAATGGATTTCTATGTTCTATCTGCTGTGACCTTGACCTTTAATAGATTGACTTCAAAATCAATAAGTGTCATCTACTCTGCATGTCCAATCATCCCAATGGCATGATGTTTCAACATTCTGGGTCAAGTGGTTCTCAAGTTACTGATCTGAAATAGTTTTCCATGTTCAGGCTCCTGTGACCTTGATATTTAAATGAGTGACCCTAAAATCAATAGGGGTCATCTAAACTGCATAATCAATCATCCTAAGAAGTTTCAACATTCTGGCCTAGTTGTCCTCCAGTTACTGATTGGAAATGGTTTTCCATGTTCAGGCCTCTCTGTCCTTGACCTCAAACAGAGTAACCCCAAAATCAATAGGGGTCATCTGTTCTTCATGACCAATCATCCTATGAAGTTTCAACATGCTGGGTCAAGTGGTTCTCAAAATATTGATCAGAAATGGTTTTCCATGTTTAGGCCCCTGTGACACTGACCTTCATGGAGTGACCCCAAATCTATAGGGGTCGTCTACTCCTTAAGCCCTGCCACCATCCGAAGTCTGAAGGTTTTAGGTCAAATGGTTCTCCAGTTACTGACTGGAAATGAAGTGTGATGGACGGACGGAAGGACAGTGCAAAAACAATATGTACCCAAGTAGGGGGGAGACATAACTTAGCCCCTATGTCAAGGTTTTCTCATGATATTGAGCAGAAACTGTACTGTACTACCATAACAGTCACTGTAACCTTGCCTTTAATCTACTGGCCATAAACTCAACAGAGGTCATACTCTGTCCATGATCAATGTGCCCTTAAAGTACACAGGTGACTGCATTCTCACGATATTTAGTAGAAATGGTTTTTGTACTAACAATCACTGTAACCCGTGTCTTTGACATCCTGACAGGTTACCCACTCACTTCCTACATGAAATAAGCCAATTAATTCTGAGGATCACAGGTCAAAGTACTCTGAAGTTTATAAGCAAAACAAGTTTCATTTTCGAACTTTTGACTTATTAGCCCATTGGACATTTCTTGAATATAGGCCAGCTGTGTAGCAGAAACTATGAACCGGTACTTTATGTAAGGAGCCATGTAATAATACCTACTGTATGACTGGTTGGATTGTGAACTGTGTATCGCCATGGTTCCTTCAAATCTTACATCCTCACCATACACATTAAAAGAGCCAGGTCCGCCATGTGGCACTGGAGGACCGCTACCCGGATGATAATAAAAGCCATCTCCTTGTTCATTACCTCTTTTACTGAATGATATGTCTTGAATGTGTTCTACTGTAGCTGGTTTGGCTTGTGCATTTTCTGGAAAAAAAAAAGAGAATAATTGTAAACTTTGATAAAGTCTACAGAATACTTTAAGGTAAAAAAGGCAGACAGAAATTGCACAAACACAAGTAATTTCCTATAAAACTAGTTTATTCTTAAAATAGGACATTGCAACATGTTTGGTTGGTGCAGCTGTATCAGAAATTGTTTGTTCTACTAAGCAATGAACTAAAACGAGAGGGCCATGATGGCTCTATATCACTCACCTGAATTAAATTGCTTGCCTGAACAAATTTCTTTGTTAAAGCTTCAAAAACAAGAATGTAGGTCAGCAGGTCATATTCATGGTCACTGAAAGTCAGTTTTAAAATTAGTGTGCAAAACTGTACATGTCATCCAAATTTCAAGACTGTATCATAAAAAACAAGAAAGTAGGTAAGTAGGTCACATTCATGGTTACTAAAAGTATGTTTTAAGATCAATGTGCTAAATTGTACATGTCATCCAAATTTCAAGGTTGTATCTTAAAAAACAAGAAAGTAGGTCAATAGGTCAAGGTCACAGTCAGGTGACTGTTATCATTTGGGGTCATCAGGTAAATATAGTTAAACATTTTAGGAAATATGATATGATAATTTTTGAAGTATTTTTTCCATATAACTCATATATCAAGTGACCCCTAGGGTGGGGCCTCTTTTCACCTCAGGAGCATAATTCGAACAATCTTGTTAGAGAACAACTAGGCAATGATACATACAAAATATCACAGGCATAGGCCTTGAACTTTCAGACAAGAAGATTTTTAAAGTCTATGTAAAACTTGGGACCCCCAGGGCAGGGCCTCTTTCACCCCAGGGACATAATTTGAATCATTTTGGTGTTAGACCACTAGGCAATGCAACATACCAAATATCAAAAGCATAGGCCTTGTAGTTTCAGGCAAGAAGATTTTTTTAAGCCTATTCCTATATGTCTATGTAAAACTAGGGAACCCCGTGGCAGGGCCTCTTTTCACCCCAGGGGAATGACTTGAACAATCTTGGCAGAGGACCAAAAGGCAATGCTACATACCATATATCAAAAGCCTAGGTCTTGTGGTTTCAGACAAGAAGATTTTAAAAGTTTTTTTCCTATACAAGTCTATATAAACCTTGTGACTCCCCCTTGGCGGGCCATATTTCATCCTAGGGGGATCATTTGAACAATCATGGTAGAGTCCCACTATATGATGCTACATACCATACATCAAAGCCCTAGGCCCTTTTGTTTTTGACAGGAAGATTTTCAAAGTTTTTCCCTATATAAGTCGATAGAAACAATGTAACTCCCAGGGTGGGGCCATATTATATCCTAGGGGGATTATTTGAATAAACTTTGTAGAGGCCATCTAGATGATGCTTCATACTAAATATCAAAGCCCTAGGCCTTATGGTTTTGGACAAGAAGATTTTCGAAGTTTTTCCCTATATAAGTCTATATAAACCATGTGACCCCCGGGGTGGGGCCATATTTGACCCTAGGGGGATAATTTGAACAATCTTGGTACAGACGCACTAGATAATGCTACATACCAAATATATAAGCCCTAGGCCTTGTGGTTTCGGACAAGAAGATTTTCCTTTCGGTTGCCATGGCAAGACCATCCAAGGATCATCCCTGTGAAATTTCATCAAAATTGGCTTGGTGGTTAAGAAGATGCTGTTTAAAAGAAAATGTGGCTGGATGCCGGACAGAAGACGGACGGACGACGGACACCGGACAGACGGGCGCCGGACAGTGAGCGATCACAATAACTCACACTTTGGCTCAGGTGAGCTAACAAAGTAAAACTGAGCCATTTATAAATTAATTCATTTCTTAAATAGTGCCACATAAGAATATCCTGCATGCTAAACACTAACTGTTGTGTAAAGTCACACTGCTCTTTTCAAATGACAAATGCTAATACTAAAGATCTGATCCAAGAGACTTGAAAGAATTTAGAAAATCAATTTTCTAGGTGTAAAAAATGCCTTAATTCTGATAAAATACAAACAAGAGTTATGGAAAGTATCTTGAAAACTTTTCAAAAAACTCTTTTAAAAAGTTCAGGTGTTATTTTTTTCATTCCAAAATAAGATTTATTGATATCTAATATCATTTGTTTACTTCTATATTTAAAGAAAAATCATGTAAATCCGAATAATAATTTAATAATTAGAAATCATCCCTGATAGCCATAACTGACAAAAAGTTAGTTTAATTAATCATGCTAATTCTAAAAACCTTGTATATTCAACCTTTGTAAAAAACTAACCATCAGTGTGAGTTTTCTTTGTGAGTGCCTCCACGTTGCGATTATTTGCAGCAAGTTGTTGTTGTAGTATTGTCATAGTCTGAACAATGGTCTGAACAGTGTCACCCATATTTTTCAAATAAGCTTGCATCTTGACAAAACAATGACAGCAAAAACTTATTGTTATAAATGTATGGCAAAGACAACAGTTGAAATTCCTTTTTTTTCTTATGGTAGATCAAGTTTTTAGATTATTATGATAAAGACAAACATTCTGACAACATTTCATGAAGATCAAGTAGAAAATGTGGCCTCTAGAGTATTAACAAGATTTTTCTATGATTTGACCGTGAGGACAATGTGCTCACATGAGCTTAAAAACAACACTGAGAGACTTCTATCCTCATACTAGGAGCCTATCACCACAGTCTCGATTAGAAAACAAGAGGGTCATGATGACCCTGGATCGCTCACCTGAGTAATATGAGCTAAATGTTTCAAATGTCAAACTGATGATTTTTAGAAATTATTTGAAAGATTTTCCGATGTACAATCAAGTAACCCCTGGGGCGGGGCCAACTGTACCCCGGGGTCATGATTTGAACAAAGTTTGTAAAAGTCTACTAGGCAATGTAACATGTCATTTATCTAAGCTCTAGGCCTTCTGGTTTATTTTTTGAAAATTTTGAAGATTTTTCTATGTACAATCAAGTAACCCTATGGGTAGGGGTCAGTTTGACCCGGGAGTCATGATTTGAACAAATTTTGTAAAAGTCTACTAGGCAATGCTACATGTCAAATATCTAAGATCTAGACCTTCTGGTTTATTTTTAGAAATTTTTTGAAGATTTTCCTATGTAAAATCAAGTGACCCCTGGGGCGGGGTCATGATTTGAACAAATTTTGTAGAGGTCCACAAGGCAATGCTACATGTCAAATATCTAAGCTCTAGGTCTTCTGGTTTTTGAGAGGAAGATTTTTTTAAGATTTTCCTATGTAAAATCAAGTGACCCCTGGGGCGGGGTCAATTTTGACCCCGCGGTCATGATTCGAAAGAAATTGGTAGAAGTCCACTAGGCAATGCTTCACACCAAATATCTAAGCTCTAGGCTTCTGCTTTTTGAAAAGAAGATTTATTTTTAAAGTTTTTCCTTTCGGTTGCCATGGCAACCAGAGTTCTGCATGGAATTCAATTCTTTGAACAATTTTTTGTAGAGCTTCACCCAAGGAACGTTACTGTGAAGTTTGGATGAAATTGGCCTAGCGGTTTATGAGGAGATGTCTTTTAAAGTAAAAGTTTACAGACAATGGACGACGGATGCCGGACGGTGAGTGATCAGAATAGCTCACCCTGAGCCTTTGGCTCTTGAGAGCTAAAACTATATTACAAGTCCACACAAAACTCTTTTCTAGGTAGAGATAGGTCAAAATACATCTAAAAATTCAATGTAACATGCATGTTGTACCACAGAAAAGTGGTTTCGATTTATCCCTACGGCCAGTAATGAAAAAGTAACAATACAATCTATTTTAGTAAAACAAAAAGAGGTAATTCTTAAAAAAAGGTGTCTCATGGCAACATACATTTGTGCCAACTTACATCAGAATCCTTCCATGCATGGAGAAGAAATGCTCTGGGCAAAGTCACTCTTAAATTTAACCTTTGACCTCTAAGTGTGACCTTGACCTTAAACATAGAGACCTGGTTCTTGTGCACGACAATCCATCTCATAGTGGTGGATATTTGTGCCAAGTTTCATTAAAATCCCTCTATGCATGAACAAGAGCTATCTCCACAGGATGACACATGCCCCCGATGGCACTTTAAATGAAAAGTTATGGCCGATGTTAGAGTTTAGGACCTTTAACCTACGGAGCTCGGTCTTGCGCGCGACACGTCGTCTTACTGTGGTACACATTCATGCCAAGTTATTTGAAAATCCATGCATGAATGACAAAAATATGGACCGGACACGCCCATCAATGCACTATCCCTTAATGTCTAAGTGTGACCTTGACTTTTTAGGTACGGATCTGGGTCTTGCGCGCGACAAGTCGTCTTACTGTGGTACACATTCATGCCAAGTTATTTGAAAATCCATCCATCGATGACAAAGATATGGACCGGACACGCCCATCAATGCACTATCCTTTAATGTCTAAGTGTGACCTTGACCTTTAACCTACGGAGCTGGGTCTTGCGCTCGACACGTCGTCTTACTGTGGTACACATTCATGCCAAGTTATTTGAAAATCCATGCATGAATGACAAAGATATGGACCTGACACGCCCATCAATGCACTATCCCTTAATGTCTAAGTGTGACCTTGACCTTTGAGGTACGGACCTGGGTCTTGCGCGCGACAAGTCGTCTTACTGTGGTACACATTCATGCCAAGTTATTTGAAAATCCATCCATCGATGACAAAGATATGGACCGGACACGCCCATCAATGCACTATCCTTTAATGTCTAAGTGTGACCTTGACCTTTGAGGTACGGACCTGGGTCTTGCGCGCAACACGTTGTCTTACTGTGGTACACATTCATGCCAAGTTATTTGAAAATCCATCCATCGATTACAAAGATATGGACCGGACACGCCCATCAATGCACTATCACTTAATGTCTAAGTGTGACCTTGACCTTTGAGCTACGGAGCTGGGTCTTGCGCGCGACACGTCGTCTTACTGTGGTACACATTCATGCCAAGTTATTTGAAAATCCATCCATCGATGACAAAGATATGGACCGAACACGCCCATCAATGCACTATCCTTTAATGTCTAAGTGTGACCTTGACCTTTGAGCTACGGACCTGGATCTTGCGCGCTACACGTCGTCTTACTGTGGTACACATTCATGCCAAGTTATTTGAAAATCCATCCATCGATGACAAAGATATGGACCGGACACGAAAAATGCGGACAGACCGACAGACCGACAGACGGTTCAAAAACTATATGCCTCCCTTTGGGGGCATAAAAAGATAGGCTCCTGACAAAGTCATTTGGGCCCGGGTTTTGCGCATGACATGTTGTCTCATCCAGGGAAATATTTGTGCCAACTGATATTTAAATCCTACCTTGCATGACAAAGTTATAAACCGGACAGGAAAAAAATCCTATTGAACTTTGATCTCAATGTATGACCTTGACCTTTAAGCCAGGGTTCTGGGTTTTGCGTGTAAAACGTCGTCTCATCATGGGGAACATTTGTGCCAAGTAATAATGCTTAATGCCAATGTATGACCTTGACCTTTAAGCCAGGGTTCTGGGTGTTGCGTGTAAAACGTTGTCTCATCATGGGGAACATTTGTGCCAAGTAATATTAAAATCCCTTCATGGATGGCAGAGGTATGGACCGGACAGAAAGAAAGCCCTGTTGACATTTGACCTCCAATTGTGACCTTGACCTTTGAGCTAGGGGTCTGGGTCTTGCGCATGACAAATCGTCTCCTCATGGGGAACATTTGTGCCAAGTGATATTAAAATCCCTTAATGAATGACAGAGTTATGGACCAGACATGAAGCAGACCCTGTTCATGCCATGTTAACATTTGACTGCTAAGTGTGACCTTCACCTTTGAGCTAGGGTCTAAAAGTTTGGCATGACACATCGTCTTATTATGAGGTGCATTTGTGCCAAGTAATATTAAAATCCCTTCATGGATGGGAGAGTTATGGACCAGACAGGAGAAAAGCCCTGTTGACATCTGACCTCCAATTGTGACCTTGACCTTTGAGCTAGGGATCCGGGTCTTGCGCAAGACACGTCATCTCCTCATGGGGAACATTTGTGCCTAGTGATATTAAAATCCCTTCATGGATGACAGAGTTATTGACCGGACAAGAAATTGCGGACGGATGGACAGAAGGACGGACGGAATGACAGAAAGACGGAAATGCGCATGTCCAAGAAACTGGTTTTCAACCAGTAAGGGACTAATAATCATATTCACCAATTATTAAGCAGTATATTAGCAATGTTTACTTGGTTGTAACTTTACCAGTATTAACCAATTTTTAAAAATTCATTTCATCTAGAAATCAATGTACCGGTATTTCACAAACTAGATGCCCACGGGCAACATGTCGAGCCCACCCGCTGTCAAAAGGACTGGGAGTTGCACATGACACTCCCTGTCTCACTGAGGCAAACATTTATGCCAAATAAAAAAGAGATTGCAAAAAGTTACAATAAAAGTTATTTAAAGTAACAACAAAGGGACGTAAATCTTTAAAAAAAAATCTAAGTCCACATAAAAATCCTCACCAGTAGAGATAGGTCAAAATTCACCTGAAAATTGGATGTAACATGCATGTTGTACTACAGAAAAGTGGTCTTGATTTTTCCCAATGACCAGTAATAAAAAAGTTACGAATATAAGCTATTTATAGTAACAACAAAGGGAAGTAATTCTAGGATCTTGCGCATGACACTCCCCCTCATGATGATAAACAATTGTGCCAAGTTACAACAAAATCCCTCTATGCATCAAAAAGAAATGCTCAAGACAAAGTCATTCTTGTATCTAACTTTTGACCTCTGTGACCTTGACCTTAGACCTAGGGACCTGGTTCTTGCATATGACACTCCATCTCATGGTGGTGAACATTTGTGCCAAGCGACATCAAAATCCCTCCATGCATGAAGAAGAAATGCTCCGGACAAAGTTGTCATTCTTGTATCCTTTGACCTCTAAGTGTGACCTTGACCTTAGACCTAGGGACCTGGTTCTTGCGCATGACACTCCGTCTCATGATGGTGAACAATTGTGCCAAGTTACTTTAAAATCCTTCCATGCATAAAGAAGAAATGCTCCGGACAAAGTCATTTTTGAATTTGACCTTTGACCTATAAGTGTGACTTTGACCTTTGAGATAGGAACCTGCGGTTTGTGCATGACACTCCGCCTGACTGAGGTTAACATTCATGCCAAATATAAACAAGATTGCTCCATGCATGTCAGTTATGGTCCGGACAAACAAATACGGACGGACGGACGCACGCACGCACACAAATACACCGAACAGCCATTTTGACAACTATGTCTTCACATCCGCAAGCGGGCTCGACAAAAAATTAAATAAGCAATATAATATGTTTAAATAATCAAGGAGTAAGCTACAGAATAGTCCCAACACTTTTGGAAATATAAAAGAAAAAGAAAAGAATGTGCCTACCACTGACCTGACCAGAACTGTTTGTCAACATTACAATTTCCCAACATTATATACCTGATTAACATCATCTTGTTTAGCAATGCTTCCAAAACTCTGTACCAGGCTGACAACTTGAGACTGCAGCGAAGAAAGTGTATCTTCCGAGTCAGAGCGGACAGCATCTGCCTCATATCTTGGTGTTTTAATATTGTCAACCTGTATAAAATAGTCACTAACAAGAGTGCCAGAATGTCACAATATATGCCCGTCACAGCAAATTTCTTTACATTTGCACCTGTATTTGCAAATGGAATTTTAATTTTGTGGTTGTTTACTATGTTTTATTTAGTAATTATTGTAATTATTTTGTTTTTCTAAGTCCACCAAAAAAATCCTTACCAGAGATACCTTGAAATACACCTAAAATTTGAAAGTAACATCTATGTTGTACCACAGAAAAGTGGTGTTGGTTTTTCCCTACAGTCAGTTATAAAAAAATTACAATATAAGTTATTTATAGTAAGGAAAGTTAATCTTAAAAAAAATAATAAAAGATATGAAGAAGATATGCTCCGGACAAAGTTTTCATTCTTGTATCCTTTAACCTCTAAGTGTGACTTTGACCTTAGGCCTAGGGACCTGGTTCTTACGCATGACACTCTGTCTCATAATGGTGAACAATTATGCCATGTTACATCAAAATCCTTCCATGCATGAAGAAGATATGCTCCGGACAAAGTCATTCTTGAATTTGACCTTTAACCTCTAAGTGTGAACTGGACCTTAGACCTAGGGAACTGCTTCTTGCGCACGACACTCCGTCTCATAATGGTGAACAATTGTGCCAAGTTTCATCAAAATCCCTCCATGCATGAAGAAGATATGCTCCGGACAAAGTCTGTGGACGACGCCCGCACGCTCGCCCATCTGCCCGCCAGGGGCGTTCCCATAATACGTCCCGTTTTTCAAACGGGCATATAAAAATTAAAGTATATCAATAAATCCTTTATATTCTATGGTGCGCTATAGAAGGGTCCACCAGAAATGCTGAAAAATAGTGTGTTAACATTATTTTATATTCTGAGTTACTCTGGGTTTATTCGCAAATTCTTCTTTTTTTATTCCTGCTGATAAACAAGAGGGCCATGAAGGCCCTGTATTGCTCACCTGACCTATTGACCTAAAATTCATCAAGATCAACATTCTGACCAAGTTTTATTAAGATACAGTCAACAAGAGGGCCATGAAGGCCTACCTATATCGCTCACCTGACCCATTGACCTAAAGATCATCAAGATTAACATTCTGACCAAGTTTCATTAAGATATGGTCATAACTGTGGCCTCTAGGGTGTTGACTAGTTTTTCCTTTGATTTGACCTGGTGACCTAGTTTTTGACCCCACATGACCCAGATTCGAACTTGACCTAAAGATTATAAAGGTTAACATTCTGACCAAGTTTCATGAAGTGGTCTTGATGAGGTGATCATTTAATCCAAGTTTCATGATTATCCTTCAAGATGTTTAGGAGATACAAAGCGGACACGAAATGGTAGACTCAAACCTTTGACCTTGACCTTGAGCCGACATGGCTGACTCATAGGTTCTGCACTTCGTCTTGATGAGGTGATCACTTGACCCAAGCTTCGTGAAAATCCTTCAAGGGGTTTACGAGATACAGAACGGACACAAAATGTTACGGAAGGACGGAAGATGGACGGACGGACGGAAGCGGACATTCCTATAAGTAATAAATCCCTACCACTAGTGGTGGGGGATTAAAAATTGGACTTAACCACTAGCCATATTTTAGATGAATTTTGAAATAAACTTTAGTTAATGTTAAATACTCTGATCTGGGCCCTGTTGTTCGAAACTTTAACAGGGGATTAAGCTAACGGTTGATTAACTTTACGGGTCAGTTTTCGACATTTTTGAAGACTTAGAAAATCAAATGTATGAGTTAAAAATTATGAAATTTGATAATTCTTTACAATAAAATCAAAACACGATACTAGTGTTTCCCACCAAGGCTAGTGTTTTGAAACAAAATTAAACCAGAGGTTAGTTTAACAGCCGGCTAGAGTTTCGAACAACTGGCCCCTGAAGAATGTGCCTACCACTGACCAGAACTGTTTGTCAACATTACATACAGTACCTGATTAACATCATCTTGTTTAGCAATGCTTCCAAAACTCTGTATCTGGCGGACAACTTGAGACTGCAGTGAAGAAAGTGTATCTCCCGAGTCAAAGCGGACAGCATTTGTCTCATCTGTCCGTTTTATATTGTCAACCTGTATAAAATAGTCACTAAAAATTAAAGAATAAATTTAGAAAGACTGACATGTTTAAATATGACCAACATACTGTTATGTACAGGTCATTCCCCCTTGGGCTTCACTTTATCATTTTTCTATACTGATGACTCATTGTTTACTGAAAACCTTATCCTAGTTTTCAGACATCAAGTATATCAATAAATCCTTTGTATTCTATGGTGCGCTATAGAAATGTCCATCAGAAATGCTGAAAAATAGTGTGTTAGCATTATTTTATATTCTAAGTTACTCTGGGTTTATTCGCAAAATCTTTTTTTTTATTCCTGGTAATAAATAAGAGGGTTCGAAACTCTGATGATCTTTTAAACAGGAAGCTGTTTGAGGACTGGTAGAACCTAAAGTAAGATCTTATTGAAGGACTTTCCTGTATTTCATAATAACAAACTATAACCAGTTTGATATTTGATGGTTTATCTTAAAAGAGAGGATTTGTTTTTTATGGATATATTAAATTCAGTTTGGACTGTGTGCGAAATTTTAAATTAATACTGACTGGATTTATATTTGACCAAGACAGGATTTGGAATATTCTTGCATAATTTTTAATACAAGGCAGTCCGAATTATAGCTAAATCCCCCGCCACTGGTATGGATAGTGAAAGGGTAAACCTTTGACCTTGAGCTGTGACCTTGACCTTGAACTGACATGGCTGACTCATAAATGCTTCACATCGTCTAGACAAGGCGATCATTTGACCCAAGTTTCATGAAAATCCTTCAAGGGGTTTAAGAGATACAGAGCTCAAACCTTTGACCTTGAGTTGTGACCATGACCTTGAGTTGACATGGCTGACTCATGAGCTCTTGATGAGGTGATCATTTGACCCAAGTTTAATGTAAATCCTTCAAGGGGTTTAGGAGATACAGAGTGGACACTGATGGAAGGCTCAAACCTTTTACCCTAAGTTGTGACCTTGACATTGAGCCAGCATGGCTGACTCATCAGTGTTGTACATTGTCTTGCTGAGGTGATCATTGGACCAAAATTTTATAAAATTCCTTCAAGGAGTTTAGGAGATATAGAGGACATTTAATGGAAGGTTCAAACCTTTGACCTTGAGTTGTGACCTTGAGCTTGAGCTGGCATGGCAGACTCATGAGATCTGCACATCTTCTTTGACAAGTGATCTATTGACCAAGGTTTCATATGAATCCTTCGAGGAGATTAGGAGATACAGAGTGGACACAAAATGGAAGGCTTAAACCTTTGATCCGGCGTTGTGACCTTAACCTTGAGCCAACGTGGCTGACTCATCAGTTCTGCACACTGTCTTGATGAGGTGAAAAATTAACCCATGTTTTATGAAAATCCTTCAAGGCGTTTAGGAGATACAGACACAACATGGAAGGCTCAAACCTTTGACCTTGAGTTCTGACCTTGGCCATGAGTTCTGCACATCATCTTGATGAGGTGATTATTTAATCCAAGTTTCATAATTATCCTTCGAGAGGTTTAGGAGAAACAGAGCGGACACGAAATGATAGACTCAAACCTTTGACCTTGAGTTGTGATCTTGACCTTGAGCCGACATGGCTGGCTCATAGGTTCTGCACATCGACTTGATGAGGTGATCACTTGAGCCCACATGGCTGACTCATAGGTTCTGCACATCGTCTTGATGAGGTGATCACTTGACCCAAGTTTCGTGAAAATCCTTCAAGGGGTTTAGGAGATACAGAGCATACACAAAATGTTACGGAAGGACGGAAGATGGAAGGACGGACGGACGGAGACCATTCCTATAAGTTATAACCCCCCACCACTAGTGGCGGGGGATAAAAAATTGGACTTTACCACTAGTCATATTTTCAATGTATTTTAAAATAAACTTCAGTTATTGTTAAATATTTTGTTTGTTTTGGGTTTAACGCCATTTTTCAACAGTATTTCAGTCATGTAACGGCGGTCAGTTAATATAACCAGTGTTCCTGGATTCTGTACCAGTACAAACCTGTTCTCTGCAAGTAAGTGCCAACTTCCCCACATGAATCAGATGTGGAGAACTAATGATTTCAGACACAATGCCGTTTATCAAATAGTCACGGAGAACATACTCCCCGCCCGAGGATCGAACTCACGACCTTGCGATCCGTAGACCAACGCTCTGCCAACTGAGCTAAGCGGGTGGGCAGTTATTAGTCTAACTTACTGGGAGCATTTAATCAATGTTCTGCTTTTGTATTTTAAAACAACTCTACACTGATGACAAGTCTACGATAACGTGAAGAAAACATAATATTCATCACAACATAGCAATTAAATATACACTGTATTTAACAAGCTTTTCCTTTGATTTGACCTGGTGACCTAGTTTTTGACCCCAGATGACCTTATATCAAACTCGTCCAAGATTTTATAGAGGGTAACATTCTGACCAAGTTTCATTAAGATTGGGCCAAAATTGTGACCTCTAGAGTGTTAACAGTCAAATTGTTGACGACTGACGGACGGACGACTGACGACGACGGACTTAGGGTGATCACAAAAGCTCACCTTTGAGCACTTCGTGCTCAGATGAGCTAAAAAGGGGCATAATTTTGTAAAACAAGAGCCATGTTAGACATGGCTAATCCCCCCGCCGGGCATATTATAATTGAAGGCTAAAATTCCTGGCAAGTTAGTGTCTGAAAGTATTAACTTTGGGAAAAGCTTTGAAGAACCGTTTAGTTGTGGTCCGCATCAGGGGTTTTAAAGATGTTGAAGAAAGAATAAGTCAGTGGTGAGGTGGTTTACTGCTAAATTTTATTAATTTTCATGAACAGTACAGCTATGATGTTTTTCTATATGGCTACTGTAAAAAGAAGGAATGGAAAGCTTACAGGGAACAAGCGTGCCAGAATGTCACAATATACGTCCGTTACAGCAAATTTCTTTACTCTAGCAGCTGTATTTGCAAATGGAATTTTAATTTTGTGGTTGTTTAGTAATCATTGTAAGTATTTTGTTTTTCTAAGTCCACAAAATAGCTCCTTACCAGGTAGAGATACCTTAAAATACACCTAAAATTGGAAAGTAACATCTATGTTGTACCACAGAAAAGTGGTCTTGTTTTTTCCCTACAGTCAATTATAAAAATGTTACAATATAAGTTATTTATAGTAACAACTAAGGGAAGTTAAAGTTATAATACTGGTAAAAATCACTGTTAAAATAAATCAAATAACTTTGTAGATTTGTAGAAGACAGTCTAATGAACAAATTCGCCCGTTAGTTAGACTTGGATGGCCAAATATTGTTGAGATACGAATGGATATAAAACCATGAAATATTTAATGACCAGCTTTACACTAATTCACTCGCCAGGCTTCGCCGAATTCCGTAAACCAACGAAGACAGTGTCACGTGACAAAAATTTAAATACGTCGAAAACAACAATGGCTGGTCTAGACTCTTCCACGCGTTAGATACTACATATTAACGACTGTTACAACCCAAGAACTATGACGCGCCAGGTATAAAATTAGTGAAAGATAGCAATCGCTGATTGGCTGAGTGTATATATCGATGTAAACGTCACGCAGAGCTCCCTTTTATTTTAGATCTTTTTTTTTGTGTCGGCTGCTAGATGGAATTTACAAAAACATTAGATATTTCTGTAAACAAAAAAATAAATAAAGAAAAATAAAGACAGTAACACACCATTCAGTATCTTTAAAGCCAATAAGTTGTGTTAGAAAAAACAAATGATGGAGATACATTAGTAATTTGACCCACTGGATATGGAAAGTCATTAATTTATGAAGTTTTGCAGAAGATTTCAATTAGTTATACCTTATTACAATTCCATTATCAATACTAGATACCTGCGTAGAAAGAGAATGATTTACAGTAAGTTACCAGTAGATCTAGATTTCTATACCTATTCTACAACATGGAAAATATAGCTGACTGGAAGCGCTTATCAGTTGTGTATTGTCTAAACCTTCATAGTTGTAGGTTTAACTTGTTATGTTAGGTGATTGAACAATCCTTTCAGGATTAATAAGACAATGTACATATACTATATGCATTAAATACCAAGGTTTAACCTACATGACCTGAGCTACACATTTCTCTTTGGGAAAGCCTGGCTATTTTTAGATTAGCATTCGCGCGGTGGATTATGGTATTCGTACAGAAATCTGTACGTTTTCAATCGGCTTGTAACTGACTCTGCATTCGATAAGACAGATCAGTGTAACAGACTATGGCTGGTCGGCCGTGATAGGATTTTGTGTAAAACGGCGGATAAATGCAGAAATTTACAAATATTTTGCTTTGCGATGCCATTTCTACAAAAAATGCATTAATGTTATAAAATTTAGCCTGTTGTTAAATAAAAGGAAAGGCAGTTTACCAGAAAATGCGATACGAATGTACTAGACATGTTGTTGTTTTGTTTCTTAAAATATATTAGCGTGGCTCTTTGTACGGTCCCGTACGAACAATCATTTAGCGTGGCTCGTATTACGGTCCCGTACGTTTCACAATCAATTTGTCTACATCTGCACAGTTAGTCCCTAGCTAAAAGTTCAGCTCAAAGATGTTTATATAATATGCTGTTACGGATCTCTGAGCTAAAATGAATCCCGTACTGACACCTAACACCTTCGTTCCAGAAGTCTGTCGTGCTATAATTTTATCAAATGCAATGGACTCACCTTTTACTATACAATATTTCTAATCAATTTTCTTTTTGATCTGGCATAAATAATCCATGCAACATAATTTGAACACAAGTTTCAAATTGGTACCCCTGTCTGCAATATTTTGTCCGTCATTCAGTTGTCGCCTGGTCAGGGTACTCTTCATTTTGAAAATCCAATAGGCTGTAGAGAATCGTTATTTATTGACATTTTCTGAGAAATTATATGTTGTTTTATAGATTTTATGTGATTATATAAATTCATAAATAGGTAAAATTTTGATACTGATTTTCAAGAATAACCACGTGCTCTGAACTGTTGCATGACATCATGAGTTTCTCACGAGAGACTGTGCGAGATGTTGCGGTTTGATACTGGTTAATTAAAAAATGGGGTTTCGCCGTAACTAAATGAATGCGACCATCAGAAAATAAAAACAGTGTCAGTTAAGTTATGTTAGCCAGAACTAGATAGTCCCCATTGTCAATGACTGACTGTGACTGGGAGGCGACTGTCTGGTCGACACCGATGATTAATATAATCTGAAAAGTAGATCCCTCGGAAGCACCGAGAACAATACAAACAGTGAAAATTGCAGACTCGTTTTGATTGGGTCTGTTCATGAGCAGTAATGGAAAATGCAACACTGTCCACGCCTCCTAGCACCTAGATCCAGCCTTCATTGAAAACACAAATTAGTGTGCAATATTAAAATCAGCACTACTGTATTACAAGTTACAGGTTAAAAGATGATAAAACAGATATTTCAGGTTTGAACAATCTAGGCCACTCCTTGTTGTATTTGGTGTTTATTATGTTATAGATCTAATATAGCCACAGATTGTGTGCTAGAAGGAGAACACAAACACGTGTTGATAGTTCTAAATTTTACTGACTACTGGCTATATGATACTGAGCATGCGCGTTATAACATTCTAAATATATTCACATATAATTCATTCAATATACAACACTCCTGAACTCTTTAAGAGTAGCACTAGATTTAACATGATGTGGTAGGTTGTTTCAGAGTCTAATGGTTCTTGGATGAAAAATGAGTTCTCTTGATAATGGGTGCGAGAGAAGGGAATATAAAAGTGAAGGTCCTGAGAGTCTAGCCGGTACTGATCTACAAAAAAACAATGGACGAATGACGGATTTTATATAAAAGAATCAGGGATGCAAGGATGTGAAATTTCTCTATGTTTTAACATTTGCCAGTACAGTTAACATTTCTGTGATGCTTCATCTACAGACATACTTGATTTGAATATATCTAGCGGCAGCCTTTCTTAATCTTTCAATTCCATGTGTTAGAGATTGTTGAATACCAAACAGTTGAGCAATATTCCAATTATGGTTGAACATGTTTTATACGGAGTTTCTTAAATTTGTACATTTATCATTTGTTTGATCATTTCTTTTCATGTATTTTAGGGTCTTGTTTGTCTTTTTTGTGATCTAACACTGCTGGTTCGCCTAAATATTAAGCATTTTTATAGTTTTAAATTCATGGATATGTAGCTTATAGCGAAAAGCAATGTTTTTTATTTCTTTTTATATACCCTAATCACTTCGCATTATCGGAATTCAACTCCTTTGACCGGGTCTTTTTCCACAGCTCTAATTTATGGAGGTACTGCTAGAGAGTCTCACAGTCATGCATGATATTTATAGTGAGATAAACTACTGTATCATCAACAACGAGTCTTACGGTGCTTTTAAGTGAGCCTGGCAGGTGACGGACATGTTAAGAAAAGGCAAGGCCTAAGGACATACCCTTGCGGTACCCTTGATACCAAATGTGGCATATCTAATTGAAGATCTTTTGTGTTCGTATTGTATTTAAAGGTATCTGATTTCTGATCTCTCTGTCAGGGGGGCTTTGTCTCACTCTGTCCCTCTGGTCAGATCGCTCTGTGTCTGTACTAAAAGAGGATGAATTATGCGCCCTAGGTGGCTGCATTTGAACTATGTAGAGCGCCTTTGAACGTGAAATTGATCATGAAAAGGGCGCTATATAAATCTGGTATAATAATAATAATAATAGACCAGACGATTGTGATCGACTTTGACAAACGATTTGAAAAAGTCCATAACTGTTAGGTCTGTCTATCTACTAGCTTCAAGGTATAAAAAATTCTTGACTAAATTTTAATAAAAATTGAGATTCACAACTGTGTTTTGAGCGGAAGCTATGTTTGAAGGAATTAAGCAAATTTTATTATCTAGATGATTAATAATATTTGATACTAAAACATGCCCCATCAGTTGGAATTAAGCAATTGCAAGTAAGAGAATAGGTTTGTGATTGCTGGCTTTGCTTCGTGGGCCCTTTATGTATACAGGGACAACGATAGCCGTCCTCCAATCTTGTGGAACACTGCTGATACCAAGTGAAGACAGGTAAATGTTAGTCTCATTTTTATAGAGGAGCAGTGTTTAAGGTGTGGGCGGACATTGTGTTGTAAGCTGTTTTTTGTTTTTGTTTTTTGTTTATTCCCCTTCTGATGAATCTTAGTGAATTCTTTGCTTTTGATGTGATGTTATCAACATATTCTGACCAAATGAGATACATTGTGTACATTTATTTACTTAGTTTTACGCTCAGATATTTAGCAGCGTCTTTCAGTGAGAGAGAGAGAGAGAGAGGGAGAGAGAGAGAGAGAGAGAGAGAGAGAGAGAGAAAAGACTTATTATTGTCAATAATTAGTTCTAGTCTTATCAACCGATATATGAAAGAAAAAGTAAGCATATTACAGGATACTCAAACGATGATGTGAACTTCTATAGATGACATTTTTATTTTTCACACTTACTGCATATGTGTCATACGATGACAACAATATTGCATGCAGACATAAAATTAACCTTTTTCTATATTCGAAATCATTTCCTGTTTATGTGCGACTGAAAATTAAAAAAAGTAAAGAAATCGGTTGAAAACATATCAGTTGAATGACTTCAGTACAATGTAATACAAAACTGCCGTACGAATAACCACCTGCGGTTTATTTCACTATTCATACGGGACCGTACGATTAGCCCACTTCCTTTAGCGTAGTCACGGACGTATCCGAATGATGGCGGTTGTGTCACTGAAACCGAAAGTAACATTTTTTATATCCGCCTCCATCGGTGGAATCTGTCAATTTACAGGTAAATTTATCCAGTCAATGTCTTCGTGAACGGATGTTTTATGCGTTGCTGTAGAAAAATGACCTTCCAAAAAAATTCGCTACGTAATCTTCGCTGCCCAGTATTATAACTTTAATTTAAAAAAAAGAAAAAATTGTAAGTCCACACAAAAATCTTTACCAGGTAGTGATTGGTCAAAATACACCTCAAAATTGGATGTAGCATGCATGTTGTACTACAGAAAAGTGGTCTCGATTTTTCCCTACGACTAGTAACGAAAATGTTACAATAAAAGCTATTTAAAGTAACAAACAAGGGAAGCAATTCTAAAGAAGGGAACTGCGCATGACACTTCGTCTCATAATGGTGTATAATTTTGCCAAGTTACATCAAAATCCCTCCATGCATGAAAAAGAAATGCTTCGGACAAAGTCATTCTTGTATCTGACCTTTGGCTTCTAAGTGTGACCTTGTCTTTAGATCTAGGGACCTGGATCTTGCGCATGACACTCCGACTCGTGGTGGTGAACATTTGTGCCAAGTTATATCAAAATCCATCTATGCATGATGAAGAAATGCTCCGGACAAGGTTTTCATAGGTTTTCATTCTTGTATCCTTTGGTCTCTAAGTGTGACCTTGACCTTAGACCTAGGGACCTAGTTCTTGCGCATGACACTCCGCCTCGTGGTGGTGAACATTTATGCCAAGATATATCAAAATCCCTCCATGTATGAAGAAGATATGCTCCGGACAAAATATTTTAAGAAAATATGATAAAGGGGAATAACTCAAAAAATAAGCAAGGTAGATTTATTGTTCTTGCACACTGCACTTCCTCCCAATGTGTTCTATCAGTGTATGAAGTTAGAAGGAAATCCCTCCAATACTTTTGGAGTTATGCTCCGGACAAAGATCGTTGCCGACGGACGGACGGACGGACAGACGCACGCACGCACTCACGCACGCACGGACGGAGAGCATTTCTAATATCCCCTTCGCCTTTGGCGGGGGGATAACAAGCTATCCGAGGACAGCAACGCTAGACTATTCAACAGCCTTGTCAACTGAATGAATATAAAAGTCGAAAAAGGGGCATAATTCAGTAAAACAATGTTATGGAACCTGTACACTGTAAATCAGCTCATGACATAGAAGTTTCAATCCATTTCCATTAGTGGGTTGAGATACCAGCTAACATACAAAAACTTAACCAAAAGCTGCTAAGTCAAAGACAGGGCATAGTTTTGTAAAAATATAAGTAGAGTTATGGAACCTGTGAATTGCATGTCATAACATCACATTGAACAAGTGTGACAAGTTTAAGTCCATTCCAATTCATGGGTACTGAGACACCAGCTTACATATAAAACCTTTACCAAACATTTCTCTAAGTCGAAAAACGAACATAATTTTCTAAAATGCGACATAGAGTAATGGAACCTGTGCAGTGTAAGTCAGCTTATCACAGTGAATAACTGTGTGCAGTTTCAATCCATTCCCGCTATTAAGTGGTTACTGAGATACCAACTTACATACGAAAACTTAACCAAACCTGGACGCCGTCGCATGGATGAGTCCAATAACTCTATCTATTTTTTCAATAGTCGAGCTAAAAAGCAAAACAGAGTTATGGAACCTGTGCAATGCAAGTCAGTTCTTCATAGTGAATAATTGTGTGAAAAATCAAATCTAAGTTACGGGGATTGTTTCTCCTGGTGTATACTTTGAAAGTGAATAACTATTCTAAGTTTCAAGTCAAAATCCTTGATTTGTAGTAACAGAGATATTTGACTATATCAAAAACGTTAATCAAAGCATTTTAAGTTAAAAAGTTGCATAAATCTGTCAAAATTCAAATAATCAGAGTTATGGGGATTGTTTCCCCAGGTGTAAACTTTGATAGTAAATAACCATTTCAAGTTTGAAGTCAATAACTCTGATAGTAACAGAGAATTTGACTTTATCAAAAACTTAAACCAACAGTGACACTAACACCAACGCCGTGGCGAGTGCAATAGCTCGAAAAGTCGAGCTAAAGAGTTATTTATGTCAAACTTGCTTTTATATTTGATTTGCATGGATGTGTACACTGTGGTGCCAGTCTCTCATAATTTCCGAAATTCAAACCAAGTTAAACAGGCTTCAACAAAATCGACTATCCTGTCACAGATATGAATAGAAATTCTGCTCAAAGCATGTGAAACTTGCTATAGTACTTGCCTTGCAGGATTAAACTGTGATTTTTGACCAAAAATATAAAATAATCCAATTAAAAACAAGAGATTACAGAGTGATCTTGGCGCCCACCACTGAGCCATTTTTGATTGTTCCAAATTTCAATACTAGCTCAAAGTCAAATTTCATTTCAGTACACATCACTGTGCATGTGGCCCATGCAAGTGGTCCATGCATGTGGTCCAAATTTGAAAGCTGTAGCTTTAGAAATGTGAAAGTAGGTCACAAGATCAATTTCAAGGTCAAAGTTCATTTCGGTATACAAAACTATGCATGTGCTACAAATTTGAAGGCTGTAACTTGAGAAATGTGAAAGTAGGCCACTAGGTCAAAATCAAGGTCAAATTTCATTTCGGAACACAGAACTATGCATGTGGTCCAAATTTGCAGCCTGTACCTTCAAAAATGTGAAAGTAGGTCACTAGGTCAATGTCAAGATCAAAGTGTTTTTCGGTACACAAAACTATGCATGTGGTCAAATTTGAATGTTTGTAGGTTATTGACAAGAAGATTTTAAAAGCTTTTCCCTATATAAGTCTATATGAACCATGTGACCCCTGGGGGCGGGGCCATATTTGACCCTAGGGGGATAATTTGAACAAACTTGGTAGAGAACCACTAGATGATGCTACATAACAAATATCAAAGCCCCAGGCTTTGTGGTTTGGACAAGAAGATTTTCAAAGTTTTTCCCTATATGTCTATATAAACCATGTGACCCCCAGGGCGGGGCCATATTTGACCCTAGGGGGATAATTTGAATAATCTTAGTAGAAGACCACTAGATGATGTCACATGCAAAATATCAAAGCCCTAGGCCCTGTGGTTTTGACCAAGAGGTTTTTCAAAGCTTTTCCCTATATAAGTCTATATAAACCATGTGACCCCGGGGCGGGGCCATATTTGACCCTAGGGATATAATTTGAATTATCTTGGTAGAGGATCACTAGATGATGCATCATACCAAATATCAAAGCCCTAGGCTCTGTGGTTTTGGACAAGAAGATTTTCAAAATGTTTCCCTATATAAATCTATGTAAATTATAAAAATAAACAAAAGGCCATAACTCACTCAATAATTGTTGAACCAGTCTGATTTTCAGGGGGACACAACTAGAGTACCAATACATCATTCTGACAAAGTTTGGTCAAAATCCCCCCAGTAGTTTCTGAGGAGATGCGATAACGAGAAATTGTTAACGGACGGACGGACGGATCACGGACGCAGAGTGATTTGAATAGCCCACCATCTGATGATGGTGGGCTAATGATTTGTAGAAGCCAGATAGCTAAAAGATGTAAAAGGGATCGCAACTATATAATTCATCCCTCTTCGATACTGTACCATAATTTATTATCATTGCATTAGGTAGACCCTAGACTCTTTGTACTGCTTTTAAAGGACTTCAGAAAAGACATGTCTGTAAAAAAAATTCTCTTAGCAGGATGCGTACAAATTATAGCTGGACAAGTGAACATTCTAAGCAGTCATCCTCCAGAACTACAATTTAACTTTCAAGGAATTTGTCGAGCCCTGTTACAGAAATTCTACTGTTACATTCACTACTACCATTACAAAAGTCATGGATATTTATACCAGTCCAGTCATTTAGTTCAGACTACGAGACTACGGCTTGGAAGTTCAGTACCTATAACATCTAAGTCACATAACGCTGTGACAAAATAATCGTAATGTACAATAACGCACAGTAACAATCTTCTTTGTGTAATAGGAAAATAAATCAAATTGTGCAAGAATGTTTATTTACAGTTAGGCGTAAAAAAAAATATGTATGTTTCCGGTGACCCGACCGACCCTAAACTTTTTTTCGGACGAAAATTTGCGGGAGGGTCTGACAGTTCTATATTCACATCCATCGTACATAGACGAGTTAAATTCTGGATAGGACGAGTCAAAGAAATATTTATTTTTATAGCACTTTGGACGAGTGGACTTCGCTGTATACTCGACCGATCGGGCGAGTTGTTTTTTACGTCGTAACTTTACCAAGTTCAGAAAATATATCACGAAACAAGAGGACCATGATGGTCCTGAATCGCTCACCTCTTCCCACATGACCCAGTTTTGAGTATGACGTCGTTTTTTTTCTATTATTTGACATAGTGACCTAGTTTTTGAGCTCATGTGACCCAGTTTTGAACTTGACCTAGATATTATCAAGATAAAAATTCTGACCAATTTTCATGAAGATCCTTGAAAAATATGGTCTCTAGAGAGGTCACAAGGTTTTTCTATTTTTATATCTACTGGCCTAGTTTTTGAACGCACGTGACCCAGTTTCAAAACTGATCTAGATATCATCAAGGTGAACATTCAGATCAATTTTCATGAAGATCCATTGAAAAATATGGCCTCTAGAGAGGTCAAAAGATTTTAATAATTTTAGACCTACTGACCTAGTTTTTGACCGAAGTTGACCTAATTTCAAACTTGAACCAGATATCATCAAAATGAACATTCTGACCAACTTTCATACAGATCCCATGAAAAGTATGGCCTCTAGAGAGGTCACAAGTTTTTTTTTATTATTTGACCTACTGACCTAGTTTTTTATGGCACGTGATCCAGTTTCAAACTTGACCTAGATATCATCAAGATGAACATTCTGACCAATTTTCATGGAGATCCATTCACAAGTATGGCCTCTAGAGAGGTCACAAGGGTTTTCTATTTTTAGACCTACTGACCTAGTTTTTGACCGCACATGACCCTGTTTCGAACTTGACCCAGATATCATCAAGATGAACATTCAGACCATTTTTCATACAGATCCCATGAAAAATATGGCCTTTAGAGAGGTCACAATGTTGTTCTATTATTTGACCTACTGACCTAGTTTTTGAAAGCAAGTAACCCACTTTCGAACTTGACCTAGATATCATCAAGATGAACATTCAGACCAACTTTCATACAGATTCCATGAAAAATATGGCCTCTAGAGAGGTCACAAGGTTTTTCTATTATTTGACCTACTGACCTAGTTTTTGACCGCATGTGACCCAGTTTCGAACTTGACCTAGACATCATCAAGATAAACATTCAGACCAAAGTTCATACAGATCCCATGAAAAATTTGGCCTTTAGAGAGGTCACAAGGTTTTTCTATTATTTGACCTACTGACCTAGTTTTTGATGGCACGTGATCCACTTTCAAACTTGACCTAGATATCATCAAGGTAAACGTTTTGACCAATTTTCATGAAAATCTTATGAAATATTTGGCCTCTAGAGAGGTCACAAGGTTTTTATATTTTTAGACCTACTGACATAGTTTTTGACCGCACGTAACCCAGTTTCGAACTTAACCTAGATATCATCAAGATGAACATTTTGACCAATTTTCATGAAGACCTACTGACCTAGTTTTTTAAGGCACGTAACCCAGTTTCGAAATTGACCTAGATTTTATCAAGGTGAACATTCTGACCAACTTTCATAAAGATCCCATGAAAAATGTGACCTCTAGAGTGGTCACAAGCAAAAGTTTACGGACGCACGCACGGACGGACGACGGACACCGCGCGATCACAAAAGCTCACCTTGTCACTTTGTGACAGGTGTGCTAAAAATACCTGGATTGACTGGAATTAACCCGCGAATCATAAAGATATCAAAACGTATTGCCGGTAATATTCCATTCCACGTGCACGTGCGACCTTTCGTAATATATCGCCGTTACTTTTGTTTATCGACACGAACACAATTTTTTAATATAATCACTTCGAATTTTCAACACCTTTTGAGAAGTAATACAGTTTGAATTCTATAATAATTTTAATAAGACATTGACAAAAATGTAGGCAAAATTCTATAAAAACGGCCGAATTTTCATGTAATCACTTGTATAATTTCAAACAGCGCGATCTTAATTACTTATTTCTTTCTTAAAGTAAATAAATGATACATAATATGGACATAAAATTCAGACTTTTGAACGGAAAGTATAAAAAACAGAATTAAAAAATCTTAAATAATGAAAAAGCGGCAGCAATTTAAATACATGGAGTAAAACGATTTTTTCGCAAACAGATTTCTGTTAGCGCGGCAGAATAGGTTACGTGGCCTCGTGAATGTAAATAGAAATGTGGCTTTAGAATAACGCAGTATGATGTTGTTGCGGTTTTTAATTAAGTTTTAAATGAATCTTTCCGTACAAGAATTATTTTTGACACTACACTTTGTAAGATATTCTTCTCTAACAATAATGTAAATTCTTTGAGGGCAAACAGGTCACAGAGGTAGGATATCCGGTATATTCGTTTGACACATTTACCTGTCAGTTCATTCCTGATGTTGTACATTCGCTTAAAAAAATAAAGAAGAAACTTTTTTATTGATTTCTTCTCAACAATTTAAAGAAGCGAGGCGGTACGATCAAACAGTGATGTTTCACATGGCGCGAAAACATGACGTAATGCCATGACAATCTCGGGCAACTATACCGCTTTGATCTTCACTTCAGATGCCCTGATACCAACACACTTCTTTTAGCTCTTTGGAGAGTGTTAATTAATGATGAAAATAAGGCCAATTACTTAGCTTAGAAACAGAATAATATCCGATAATTGTTTTTTTTTTTCTCGCTTTCACAAAGGGTGTGTGGATGATGATAATTATGTCCATATTTTGGGGACACTTTTCAAAATAATTATTTTTGGGAAATAAGTCTTGAGAAAATGAAAATAACTAAATATTTTATGCTGTCCTAATAGTTTAGGAAAATACGGGAGAGGATAGACTTTAATTATTATTACTATCGCTGCAGTTATTTTGGAAAGCAACTGGCTGGTGCTGCTGACAACAATACAGGAAAGAAAAATAAAAATGTCTGCTGTAAAAAGGAAGTTTAAGAAGAACAAATATGCCACCTTAAAAAGGAAATGTAGTGTACAAGAGAATAATATTTGTCTATTGAGTGTTACATTTTAAATTTACTTATTGTATATGTATAATACTCCTTTCATAAAAGTGACAATATTAAACATGTCAATTATAAGGGCATGTGACTGTTCACTAAGGGCAAGCAGATTTTAGTGGTTAGTTTTCCTACAGGGCAGGTGGTGTGGAAAAAAATTACACCCCTGCCTTAAACTTGACATAAAAAATCATGAGTTTAAGCTAGGCTTGAACCAATGGTGCATCTGTTGGGAATTCCACTACTGTAAAGATGCATATTCTAAAAAAAAAAATCGACCTACCTACACTATTTTTTTCTGGCATGTCACAGGAAACATACATATTTTTTTTTTTGGCATTTAGCATTCTAATAACTATACCAGAATTAGCATTTGAATTACTGATTGAGTGCAAATGTAACGTTAACAATCCAGACAGTTCTTATTTACCAAGCCGTTTCCAGATTCTTCAGTTTATATAAACAAGAGGGCCAAGATGGCCCTAGGCCGCTAACCTGAGAAACACACTATAACAGTGTAAACATGTTGGACCTAGCGATTTCATGGAAAAAAATATTCTGACCAATTATCATTAGAAATTGGAGCAAAAATCTTGAGTATAAACAAATATTTTATTTTATTTGACCTAGTGACCTAGTTTTTGAACCCAGATGACCCATATTCGAACTTGACCTAGATTTAATCAAGGCTATTATTCTGACCAAATTTCATGAA
>NW_026462507.1:0-6681 GCF_021730395.1 Mercenaria mercenaria
CAGAGGAAGACTGGCTAACCCAGGAAAAATCGCCAGGTAACAATAAATCGAATAACGATAACGACACAAGTGACTTTTCTCTTGTAGTAAATTCTACCATGGAGGTCAACTCAAATTTTGATATCTTTGAAAATCTACGGAAAATGAAAAAAGAAAACAAAAATAATCCAATAATTGGCTACATAAACATAAACAGTATACGATATAAATTTGACGATTTAAAGCAGGTACTTGATGACAAACTCGTAGCCTTATTAACAATTGCTGAAACTAAAATTGATGATAGTTTCAACAGTAACCTTTTCCATGCTGATGGATACAAAATGGAACGTAAAGACAGAAACGCCCATGGGGGCGGTTTGATGACTTTTGTTAGATCAGACTTACCATTCAAGCGTAGGAAAGACCTAGAGCATGATAAATTAGAATGTTTGTGTTTTGAACTGTCTATGAATAAGAGGAAATGGGCAATCCTCAGTGTATACAAACAGCCATCTATGTGTGATGGACTGTTTGAAACTGTGATCACTTCATGTCTGGACAAGATATGTTTATCCTTTGACAATATCCTTTGTTTAGGAGACTTTTACTTTGATATGCTCCGAAAAGAAAAAAGTAAAACCATAACAAATGTCTGTGATAACTTCAATCTTGAAAACATTATCAAAGACCCCACATGTTTCCCTAAAAATACCCCACCCACCCTTCTTGACCTAATACTTACAAATTCAAAATCCCTCCTATGCCACACAGTGAATTTTAACTGTGGTCTAAGTGACTGCCACAACCTTATTGCAACTACCCTAAGAGAACATTGTGAACCCATTGTCAAGAATAAGGTAAACTTCCGCAGTTATAAAACTTTTGATGAACAAGATTTCAATATAGATTTGTCTAAAGTTCCCTTCCATGTAGCACACATCTTTGATGACATAGATGATGTATACTGGGCTCATGAGTACCTCCTGAAAGAAATTGTAAATGAACATGCACCTGTAAAAGAAAAAATCCCCAAGAAACATCCACCACCATATATGAACTCCACATATAGAAAGTCCATTTTTAAAACCAGACAAGCTAGAAACACATTTAAAAGAAATAAAACTGATGCAAACTGGAGGCACTACACTAAACTCCGTAACGCCAAAACAAATATCAAACGTGAAAGAATAATGGTCTACTTCAAAGAAAGATGCGATGGTGGACCGAAGTCAAAGGATTTCTGGCCAACCATCAAACCTTTCTTATCACAAAAACAGGTTAACAAATCCAACAGTCAAATTATTCTTAAGGACCCCAACTCCGACTCCCTTATATCAAACCAGAACACTGTAGTTAATCAAATGAATGATTTTTATGTTAACATAGCTAAAAACATTGGCATTAATTCCCAAACGCCAGTAAACCAAGATCACCCAAGTGTCCAACATATTCATGATAACGCCAATATGAACGCCTTTGATTTTTCTCCAATTCCTGAGTCAAACATAACTAAAAGTATAAAAAAAAACCTGGATAGTAAAAAAGCCACAGGAGTGGACGGTATACCAGCAAAAATAATCAAAGCCGGGTCCCAAAGTCTTACCCCTCCTATCACTGCTATGGCTAATTCAATCCTAATCAAAGGTCAATTCCCATCAAAATTAAAACAGGCACAGGTCACGCCTATCTATAAAAAAGATGATCCCTTTATCCAAAAGAACTACAGGCCAGTGAGTATCCTTCCCACTATGTCAAAACTTTATGAAAGAGAAATCTGCAACCAGTTAAATACCCACTTTAGTAATATCTTCCACCCCTTCCTTGCAGCATTTAGACCATCATTTGGCTGTCAAACTACCCTTCTTCGTCTGGTTGAAGACTGGAAAAAGGCCCTAGATGAAAATAAATATGTCGGCGCCATTCTTATGGATCTATCCAAGGCGTTTGACTGTCTACCTCATAACTTAATACTCCTTAAACTCAAGGCATATGGTCTCTCAGAAAAAGCCTGCGGGTTACTCAATAGTTACTTAACACATAGGTGCCAGATGGTCAAAATCAATTGTTTCAAAAGCGAATGGCTTGAAATCATAAAAGGAGTACCCCAAGGATCAATACTTGGGCCTCTTATATTCAACATCTTCATAAACGATATTTTCTACTTTATTAAGAAATCAACCCTATATAACTATGCAGACGACAATACCTTGTCTTTCAGTCACCAGAACCTAACCACCTTCAAAGAAACACTCGAATCTGAAAGCAAAGAATTAATTACTTGGTTTGAAATCAATCAAATGCAGGCAAACCCAGAAAAATTTCAAGCAATATGCATAGGCAAGAAATCAAATAACGCGGTCAAATCTTTCAATTTAAATAACGAAATAATGAAATCACGTGTGAAGACGAGGTCAAACTACTAGGTGTTACACTAGACTCCCTACTTGATTTTGACAGCCAGGTCACTAATATATGTCGCAAAGCAGCAAAACAGTTAAATGTATTACAACGGCTAAGTAAATTCCTAAATTTTCAAACAAGATTGGTCATTTTTAAATCCTTCATCCGATCCAACTTCAACTACTGTCCGCTCGTGTGGCATTTCTGTAGTAAATCAAATACTGAAAAGCTTGAAAAATTACAGTATCGTTGCTTAAGAATTGTTTATAATGACTATGAATCATCTTATGAAACCTTATTAAACAAAGTTAAACTAACTACTCTTCACCTAAGCAGATTAAGAACAATTGCTATTGAAACTTATAAAATGATAAACAACATCTCACCAGAATATATTAGATCCTTAGTAAATGTAAAATCTTCTTCTTATAATTTCAGATATGAAAACACATTAGAAATACCAACAGTAAAAACAGTCAGGTATGGCAAGAACTCTTTTAGGTTTGAGGCCGTTCGGGTGTGGAACAGTCTGCCAAATGATATAAGGACTGCACAGGAATACAAGGAATTTGTCAGGCTGATCCGCACCTGGACTGGTCCCAAATGTAAATGTGCCATGTGCTTATAGTTGCTTTTATACTTTTCTTTGCTGTTTGGCTTGTTGTGTTGCTTTATTTATTTGTGTGCTTCTTAGTTTCGTCCTCAGTTAAAGACTTTTTTTTTGCATTTATCAGTTTAATTTGTTTGTCTGCTTCCATGTTTTTTGGTTTTTTATTCTTTTTTGTGCTGTCGCCTGGTGGAGTCTCAGCGCGTGTGGACTGGCCATACAGCTGGCAAAACCAGGCGAAGCATATCTTAAACTTTTTATCACTACTTCATCTATCCATTTACTCATTATCTTAACAATAGTTTTTCATTTTAACTAAGTACTTACATTTAAATAGTAATATAAGTCATAATTTAGTTTATTCTTAATATATATTTTTTTATATATATCTTTTTTTCTCTCTCTTTCATGCATGATGCCAATCTGTTTTTATTGTGATAACATTGTAGATGACAGAGGCGGGTGTGGCACTGTGTATGACCCTCTCAGGCCCCTTTTCCCTCTCTACATCTTTCTTTCGGTAGGTTGGGATAAGTACTTTACTTGGGGAATTAGGTTTTCTGTCTCACACTTGTCACATACCCGACTGTCAACTACTAATTCCTTATTTTATGCCCATAGACTTATATTTTTACTTGCATGTACCAATATAATATGCTTATCTTTTTTTTATGCTATGCTTTAACCATGTACTTTTCTTTTACAGCCTTTTTTAATAGTTATATTATTTTTACATATGTTTGTCGGTAAATAGCTTTAAGCTAATGTTTTTGTTATATATAGTATCCGACGTTAAATAAAGTTTCTTGTATCTTGTATCTTGTATCTTGGATAACAACTTAGCACTGCTGAATGACAAGTTACCGACCGGTGCGGAATGACATCGAACCACCTAGTGTTCAGTTTGATAAAACAGACGAAAATGTACTTTTAATGACTTTTGTCATCAAATGGTCTGTGTAAATAAAGTTATTGGTTAAACTGGAAGAAGTTAAACAAGAATCAATTAGCTCTTGGTAAGTTAAGAACTGGATTAGATCTAGTCCTCATACGGTTATGAATGAATTTAAATCATACCTGGTGTGTAATAGCAGATCTCCTCTCCAGACTGCAGACTGTTACTGATAAGTCTCGTTCTATAAAGGTATTGTCCTGTCCTTTATCTACAATCAGTTACCTACGTCATCACACGTGTTCTATTAAGGTATGACCCACCTAATGATGAATATGTCAAATGTTCAAAACAATGTTACCGCAATATACTGTATCCAGTGAAGACAAATTTCAAGGTGATGGTCACTGTTCGTTTGCAGAGAATTCGTTATAACATTAATTTTGATAAAAGAAACATCAAACTATTGGTAAACAATTATTATTGTAAAACATAAATTCTAACACGACCAGCAAATAACCTACATACGTGTAGAGCAAAATCTATCTCTAATTTTAAATTAATTAAAATAATTTTCAGGACGACAATTGGTAAAATAAAATTGCTTAGAACGATCCGGTGCCGCATTATCGTTATAGAACTGTGAAAAAAAAACAGATTATTCTTATTCAATCGTATTCTAACGAGTTGAAAATTCGCGGTATTAATGGAATCGGTGTTATTCGGGTTTCTTCATGCCACGCGTTTATCATTACGGTTGATTCAAGCGGCCCGCTTTTTTGTTTCCAATATTGAATAATTATGTACATTATAGTTTAAACATTGTTTTTATCCAAATGAATGACAAGCGAGGGATTTTCAAAAAAGTAACCAGCTTATTTCATAACTGAAGAATTTGATCCATTTAATCATGAAGTAGTTCAAAATTAAGGAGTATTCATTGTTCCGCCTACTATATATTTCCCACATTCAAGGAGGTGAAGCAATTACAAAAAACAGGGACTGCATACAAGAAATAATGTGTCTATGTAATAAACGAACCAAATATATAAATAACAAATTGTGTATTTTAGCTTCATTTAATGCAGACTGACAGTACAAGTTTGACCTTTCTGCACCTTTCACTCTAAATCAATTACCTCTACTGGTCTAAAAATAAACCATGGTGCACTTTTTTGTCTTGTTTTATTTATACATGTAGTTGCTTAAATTGTACTGTTAGGTCATTACGAGTTAAACCTGCATATTATATTTTCATTGAATAAAAATTTAGCCTTGTGTTCTACAAACTACTCGATAAGTGAGCCGTCTACTATGTATTTATAATAACTAAATTAAAATCTTCCAGCACTGGATCAATCTCTGTTTTGCTAAAGTTAGCACTAAAATGACCTTGTATCAAATCAAGTTGTAGTAAACATGTACTTCTCCATCATGAATGAAGATAAGACTAGCCAATGAATTCTAAGAGACTGAAGCAGGTGTGGTTTAGTTTATTTCACAGAAAGCTTTTTGTTTCTTTAACCTGTCAATAAAATGAAATGGGGCGTTTTAACTGTAAGTCGGTTATAGATACACTTATTGAACTTCTAATGCATCAAGTTTTGCCTTCACTACGCGTCGCTCCGTATCGGCAAACTTATTTGCATTAGATGTTCACTAAATGATCTATAACCTATACTTACAGCAGTGTTTGAATAACAATATCATCGCCAATTTATTTTTTCTAATGTAGAAAAGCCAATAATTTCAAAAAATGTTAAAGTAAAACGAATTTAGACACGCTGCCGTAACAAAGTTTATTTATATACATAATTTTATCACTAACAATGTCAAAGATCACCGTGGTCCAGTGGTTAGCATACATGTTTCACATGCACGAAGTCAGAAGTTCAAACCTCGTCAGATTCTTTTTTTTTTTTTTTTTTTTTTTTTTTTGCTTTGCTTTAGGCCCAATTACATTTTTTATTGATATTTATTACAATTTTTGCAAATATTGGAACAGAAATCAATAATGTGTATAGTTAACCAGTTTTCTGTCTGTAAATTTTGAACATATATTCAAAGGCATGGAAAAGCATATGTTGCTTATCTCACCTCCCTTCTACAGTCTTTCACATACATTGCAACTACTTTCTCAAAAAATCAATTCATTGACTAGAGTTTTACACTTAGAAAAAAATGTTGGCTATAAACTTGACAGGCCCCAACTACGATCCCTATCGAGCTAAGAAATTAATTAACCTTAATCATGTTTAAAAAAAAAGGCCCCCAGACTGTTAGGAGTTGGGTAAATTAAATTTGATTTCTTGAATTTCGACCAAGAGTGTTTGTGTTATGGATAAAATTCTGGTCAAGAACTTTTTAGAATGAATGTGAAATAAGAATTTTACATGTAAATGGTTGTTTGTTTGTCATTCTCACATACAAGATGTTTACCATAGCTATATAAGTGGGCCAAAATTTGTCCTAAAGGAGTGTCATTTGACAATATTAATGGCATTTTAAAAGAATTGCAATAGTCAGTGTTTAGGATAACAGGATTATGCAAATTTCGGTATCTATACTACAAAAGAATATAAGAAGACACGAGGCTGAGCGTGATGTTACGCAGGCTTAATATGTAAATTGTTGTTGTTGTTTTTTATATTGGTCTTTTTTTTAAAACTATTTGTAACAAATGAACTGAAAAGAAACTGTGCATTCCGGATTCAGAAATTTATATTAGAGAAACAAATTGACAGCAAAGACATGATCGTTAGGGTGCATGGCGCCGAGTGTAGATATGTACCGAAGGGGT
>NW_026462508.1:0-66188 GCF_021730395.1 Mercenaria mercenaria
ATGGCAAAGTTGCCATGGCCAGTTTTTGCCATGGCAAAATAAAAAAAAACTGAGTTATCGATATGAAACAACATATTTCTACCAATACATTCGTTTGGAAATAGTTGAAATAACTTTTTAAGAAAAATGAAAAAAAATTGCCATGGCAATTTTGCCATGGCAAAATCACGAATTTTCTTGCCATGGCAAAATAATTTTGCCATGGCAAGACATTTTGCCATGGCAAAAGACCGATTTGCCATGGCAAAACCGCTTTTGCCATGGCAAATGTAATTTTCTCATACTGATTTACAAAAAAATAGTAATGATATCATATCAAAACATACTAACTTTAAAATAGGTGGGTTAATGTAACAATTTAAGGCACTTTTCATTTTTGTAAAGCGCGTATAAATATGGGCTGAATTTGCCAAATACCGGCGTGGCAAAAAGAAACCGGCGGCTATTATAACCAAGTTTCAAACTTGACCTAGAGATAATCAAGACAAACATTCTGACCAAGTTTCATAAATATTGGGTCAAAAATGTGGTCTCTAGAGTGTTCACAAGGCAAATGTTGACGCACGACGCACGCCGGACAATGACCGGTCACAATAGCTCACCTTGAGCACTTTGTGCTCTGGTGAGCTGAACAAAGCTTTTCCTTTGATTTGAGCGAGTGACCTAATTTTTGATCCCACATGTCCCAGTTTCAAACTTGGCATAGGAATCATCAAACTAAACATTCTGACCAAGTTTCATGAAAATAGGATCATAAATGTTGCCTCAAGAGTGTTAACAAGTTTTTCCTTTGATTTGACTGGGTGACCTAGTTTTTGAACCTATATGACCCAGTTTTTAATTTAGCATAGGAATAATCAAGATAAACATTCTGACCAAGTTTCATGAAGATAGGATCATAAATATGGCCTCTAGGGTGTTAATAAGCTTTTCCTTTGATTTGACCTGGTATTCTAGTTTTTGTCCCTACATGACCCAGTTTCTAACTTGGCCTAGAGATTATCAAGATAAACATTCTGTGCAAGTTTGTACCAAATCAAAGCATAAATGAAATATCTATATGGCTGAAAGGGCCAAATAGAAAATTCTGCCCGTTTCAGGGACAGTAACTCTAGATACCATGATGGAATCTTGCCGGTTTTCGAAAGGAACCGTGATCTTATTGTGACTTAAGTTGTGTGTATGTGTGGTTAAAATCGAATGTAAAATGTGACTTCTATTGTGTTCAGAAGGTAAAAATAACAGATTTTGACACTTTCAGGGTCAATCAGGGGCCGTAAATCCGAAACCTATGATTGGATCTGACGGATTCGTCATGGAATCCAAGATCTATTGTTGTTAAACATATTTTGCAAGTTTGTATAAAATCAAACCATAAATGAAGTCTCTATATGGCTGCAAAAGCCAAAATAGCAAAGTTTGGCCCTTTATTGGGCAATAACTCTGGAACCCATAATTGGATCTGACCAGTTTTATAAAAAGAGCGAGAAATGATGCAAATACAAGTTGTTTGCAAGTTTGATTAAAATCAATTGCAAAATACGGTCTCTATCGTCTTCACAAACAAAATAACAAATGTTGGCCCTTTAAGGAACCATAAAAGGGATCTGGCCAAGTTTCGAAAGGTTTGTTTGTTTGTTTGTTTTGGGTTTAACGCCGTTTTTCAACAGTATTTCAGTTATGTAACGGCGGACAGTTAACCTAACCAGTGTTCCTGGATTCTGTACCAGTACAAACCTGTTCTCCGCAAGTAACTGCCAACTTCCCCACTTTAAGGAACCATAAATGGGATCTGGCCAAGTTTCGAAAGGAGTCGAGATATTATGCCAATACAAGTTGTGTGCAAGTTTGATTAAAATTGATAGCAAAATGTGGTCTCTATCGTGTTCATGAGAAACGGACGGACGAAGGGCGATCACAAAAGCTCACCTTGTCACTACATGACAGGTGAGCTAAAAAGTTAATCTATTAAAACACAAAATTTCAGTAATGTGAGTCTATCAAATTGTGAAAAACAAGTGAAGGAAGTATTGCCATGAAACACAAAGTTCCATACTGGGAGGTGACTAATTATCTCAACTGTAGTATAACCTAGTAACTAGAACTGTCACAGGAGTGACGAATAATATCCCCACAATACGGCCTTGTCATAGAAGTATGGCAACCATAAGAAAGAAATTGCCACAAGAAGGTGCAATTTAAGTTGTTTAAGTTGAAGGTGAAACAAGATGGCCAAGATGGTCCTAGGTCGCTCACCTGAGTAACACACCATAACAGTGTGGACATGTTTTACCTAGTGATTTCATGGAGACAAATTTTCTGGCCAATTTTCATTAAGATTGGACCAAAAAAGTGACCTGTTGTGTATAAACAAGCATTTTCTTTGATTTGACCTAGTGACCTAGTTTTTAACCCCACATGACCCAGATTAGAACTTGTCCAATTTCATGAAACAAACATTCCGACAAAGTTTCGGGAAGATTGGTGCAAAAAAGTGGCCTCTATAGTGTATACAAGCTTTTCCTACGATTTGATCTAATGACCTATTTTTTTACCCTACGTGACCCAGATTTAAAATCATCCAAGACGTCATAATAATAAACACTCTGTGCAAGTTTTATGAAGATAGAATAAAAAATGCGCCCCTTAGGGTGCAAACAAGCTAATTCCTTGATTAGACCCGGTGACCTAGTTTTTGACCCCACATGTCCGAGATAAAAAACCATGCGATATTTCATGCAGACAAACATGCTGACCAGGTTTCATGCACATCAAATGAACAAGAGTACAAACAAGCTATTCCTTTGATTTGACAAGATGACCTAGTTTTTGACCCCAGGATTCTGACCAAGTTTCATGAATATAGGGTCATAAATGTGGCCTCAAGAGTGTTAGCAAGCTATTCCTTTGATTTAACCGGGTGACCTATATTTTGACCCCATATAACCCAATTTCGACCTTGGCCTAGAAATCATCAAGATAAACATTCTGACCAAGTTTCATATAGATAGGGTCATAAATGGGGCCTCTGTGTTGTTAACAAGCTTTTTCTTTGATTCAGGGGCAGTAACTCTAGAACAAATGATGGAATCTAGCTGGTTTTCGAAAGAAACCGAGATCCTAGTGTGACTAAAGTTGTGTGTAAGTGTGGTTAAAATCAACTATAAAATGTCACTTCTATCGTCTTCAAAAGGTAAAAATTAACGAATTTTGGCTATTTCAGGGGTCAATCAGAGGCCGTATCTTAGGAACCTATAATTGGATCTAACAGATTCATCATGGAGTCCAAGATTTATTGTTGTTGAAAATAATAAGCAAGTTTGTATCAAATCAACCCGTAAATGAAGTCTCTATATCGCTGCAAAAGCCAAAAGAGCAAATTTTGGCCCTTTAATGGGCCATAACTCTAGAACTCATGATGGGATTTGGCCAGTTTTTCAAAGGCACAGAGACATTATGCCAATACAAGTTGTGTGCAAGTTTGACTGAAGTTGATTGCAAACTATGGTCAATTTATTTCTATGTTCTGTCCGCTGTGACCTTGACCTTTAATAAGTGACCCCAAAATCAATTTGGGTCTACAACTCTGTTCTATCATACGATAAGGTTTCAACATTCTGGGTCAAGTGGTTTCTCAAGTTATTGATCGGAAACGGTTTTCCATGTTCAGGCCCTTGTGACATTGACCTTTGATAGAGTGACCCCTAAAACAACAGGGATCGTCTACTCCATGACCTCTGCCATCTTATGAAGTTTAAAGGTTCTAGGTCAAATGGTTCTCAAGCTATTGATCGGAAATGGAGTGTGACGGACGGACAGGGCAAAAACAATAAGTCTCCCCCACACGCCAAATATCAAGGCATAAAGCCTTGTGGTTTTGGACAAGAATTTTTAAAGTTTTTTTCTATATAAGTCTATGTAAAACTTGAGACCCCCCGTGGTAGGGCCTCTTTTCACCCCAGAGTTATAATGTGAACAATTTTGGTAGAGGACCACAAGGAAATGCTACACACCAATTATCAAAGGCCTGGGTCATGTGGTTTTAGACAAGAAGATTTTCAAAGATTTTTCCTATATAAGTCTATGTAAAATTTGTGACACCCGGGGCGGGGCCTCTTTTTCATCCTAGGGGCACTATAGGACAATAAGATTATGTGACACGCCAAATATCAAGGCATAAAGCCTTGCGGTTTTGGACAAGAAGATTTTTACAGTTTTTCCTTTCGGTTGCCATGGCAACCACCAGAGTTCTGCATGGAATTTAAGTTTTTGAATAATTTTGAAAGGGGGCCATCCAAGAATTACTCCTGTGAAGTTTTGTGTAATTCTGCCCAGTGGTTTTCAAGAGAGGATTTTTTAGAAAATGTTGACGGACGCACGACGAACGACTGACGACGGACATTGAGCTGTCACAAAAGCTCACCATGAGCCTTTGGCTCAGGTGAGCTAAAAAGTCCATTAAAAATCTGCCAATTTCTCCACATGAATCAGAGATGGAGGACAAACACCTCTTCCAGGGATTGTACATCAGTGATCTCCCTTAGAGCTAAGCAGGCAAACTCGACTGCATTTCTATATTTCCCTCCCACTTTCGAAGCTTGGATTAATATAAACTCTTACCATCATTTCTATCATCAGAAAACCAACATCCTGTCAAGTCGGGGCTTGGTAACTCATGTTCATGATAATCACAATAAACTGAGCTGTCCTTTTTAAGTTTATCATGTGGATACATTGCATCCTTCTGAGAAGGACCAGTCGGGCATTTGAAGTGACGTTCAACTTCGCACTTTTTGAAAACTTTTTCAAAGAAATCATCCATGTGCTTTTTAACTTCGACACATATTTCTTTTGATGGTGATTTTTTACTACATCTCACAATCCAAATCTGCACAACGTTATCACGGAAATGTACATAAAGAATATGAGCGTTTTGTAGACTAAATATTCCACATCCACAATATATGTCTACGCGTTCTTCTCCACTCTCGTGGTTCTTTTTTCTGTGAATTTCCCATCTTGTTATGCAATCTGCAAGTAATCTGTTGAAAATGGCCATTGGAATAAACTTTGATTTTGTTGTATAGCATAACTTGCTGGTAAAGGTCTTCTCATCAGTGGAAAAAGGACATTCCCCTTTCTTGGTGTCACAGAGCTTCAGCAAACTTTCTGATGGAGCTTGCTTGAGTACACAGGGAGCAAAATATGAATCTTGTTTCTGAAAAAGGTCAAGGTACAAAATAGTGTGCTGTGCGACCCCGAGTTGCCAACTTGTGTTAGATTTCATAACTAGGATTGTTTGCCTTTCTGCAGACTAAATAAAATCCCCGTTACATCGCCTTCCTGTACGAAAGAAAGGCTTGTTGTATTAATCTTAAGTAGAAAAGGGACCATAACTTTTCCCGAAATTGGTTGATTGTAACCGAAATCGAACATGGTCTGCATTATTTAAATATACACCTACACTTTAAGACTCTGACCAGGTCTAATATATAAATAAACTTGAAATTATGCCCTATCATTTGACTTGGTTATCTTGTTCTGACACATTATGATTCAGTCTCAATATCGGGAAAGATTACATGTACATTCTGACCAGGTGTCATACTGATCAAGTAGAAAGTGTGACCTGTAGAATGTTAACAAATCATTTCCTATTATTTTACACAGTCGCCTATTTTTTGACCCAAGATGACCTGGTTCCAATCCTGACATAGATTTCATAATGACAAAGATTCTGTTTGTTTTAAATTAAGTAGTACTAATGATCTTAAGAGTGTAAACAATGTTTTCCTATTATATGACCAAGTAACCTATAGTCTGACTCCAGATGACCCAGTTTCAAACTTGACCTAAATTTTATAAAGAAAAACAGTTTTAATCAGGTCTCAATTAGAAAATACGGCCGGTGTAATGAAGTATTTCGACCCCCATAGAATAACGACCCCCCGGTCATTATTCTATAGAAAATGTGACTCCTTTCCTGTAAAATATTGACTCCCCTTATAAAAAACTGACTCCCTTTGAAAACTCTATAGAATAACGACCCCCGGTCATTATTCTATAGAAAAACTGACCCCTCCAAGTAAAATGCTGACTCCCTAAAGATGACTCCCTTCGAATCTCATAGAATAACGACCCCGGTTATTATTCTATAGAAAAAGTGACTCCTTCCATGTAAAATACTCACTGCCGAAATTACTACATTCGAACTCTCATACAATATCGATTCCCGGACATTATTCTATTTAAAAAAGTTACTCTTTCCGTGTAAAACATCGGCTCCTAAAAAGACTTTCGACGATAATGTCTATTAAAAAGTGATCCCCACTAAACCTAACGGACAATTTTACTAGATCTACAACTCTAATACCCTCCATTGCCAATAGTTAACATTTTGATTGTACTACTACTACTGGTGCCGCTACTTCTATTACTACATGTACTTCTTCTTCTACTACTACTACTACTACTTCTACTACTACTACTACAACTGCTACTACTGATACTACTATACCTGCTTCCACTAATACGTCTTGTACATCTACCTCTTCTTCTCCTGCTGCTGTTGTTGCTGTCACTTATTCCTCTGCTGCTGCTGCTGCTGCTGCTGCTACTGCAACTGCCACTACCACTGCCACTACTACTACTACTGTTGCTGCTGCTGCTACTACTACTACTACTACTACTACTACTACTTTCTATTGTTGCCGCTTCCGTACTTTACTGCCACTGCTAAGTATTGCAACTTCTATTAATACTAAGTTCTATGCTAGCAGTTTCTTGTGCAGTTTTCTTCTGAAGAATTACTTCATACCGAAGTTTGCAGGGATTATTGACACTGGTGTGTTTTGTGAACGTATTATGAATTGTTATTTTCCTGAAAAAAATGTATACACCAAGATACAGCGTCTAGAAATAGAATCCCTTTTCCCGTTGCGGAATGCTCTGATTTCTGTGTCAAGTGATGGTATCTGGGGTTAATGGTCAAACGGAAGGAAGGACGGACGGACGGACGGACAAGGGCAAATCTATATGCCCCCTCCCCCGAGTGGGGGCATAAAATGCAGCAATTAGGCCTTAGATGCATGAGTTATCACTAAATTTGACCAAATGACCGGGGGTCGTTTTTTTATGGGAGTCAATATTCTGCGTGAGGTTCAGTTTACTTCACGTGGGGGAGTCATAGTACTATGATCTGGAGGTCATAATACTATGACCGGGGGTCACTTTTTCTATAGAATAATGACCGGGGGGGGGGGGTCATTATTCTATGGGGGTCGAAATACTTCATTACACCGGCATCTAGAGTGTTAATACGTTTTTCTATGATTTTAACTAGTTTTTCACACAATATAACCAAGTTTAAAATTGCCATTGATCTGATAAAAACAAACATTTTGACAGGTGTCATAAAGACCAGGGAGAAAATATGACCGTTAGAATGTTCGATACCAAAACATATTAAACTAATTATATATGAATAATTTGCAAGTATATAGCAGTCCCTTCAGAAAAGTTACAAAAGCTATAGAGTAATTAAAATTAGTAACCAATATAGTGGGTTTCAAATAGAAACAAATTTGTAGAAGTGTACACTATATGCCTGTCTACCATAAAGGACGAAAAATAATACGTTCAGTTTCCTTTAACAGACTTATAAAAAGCATGCGAATCCATATAGTAAAGTTCCAATCCTTCATAAAATAAAAAAAATGTAGACAGACTGGACAAAAGCATACAATTTAGCACAGAGGTAGTTTGGACCAATATAGGAATTTTGGCTGAAAAGGCAAATAACACAGTATTTTGGAATTCTTTTTTTAGAAAATTCAAAATCGCCGCCTTCCAAAAAAACTTTAATTTCGTTAAATCAAGTGATTCGTTTCGTTTTCACAGGTTTTTATCAATTAATTCATTAATGCTTATTAATTTAATAACTATATATAATTAATATACAAGTAATATTGATGATCAGTTGCGATCAAAGTATCTTTATCTGAACTAATTCATAGTTTGTCCGTCTTCCGTACGCAAAATGAATGTGTAATGCTTTTATCTGATGTCAGATGAAACGATATGCAAAGACATGACAGAATATCATGATAATTTATATTTTGGCATGTTAAACACTTATAAAAGATGACCAAGGTCAGTATTTTGCGTATTTCTGTCTATAGCAAATTCAAAATAGCCGTCATCTGCTCTATTATAAATTAAAATGAAATTGCCAATGTATACTATATCCTCTGTGTAAGAGTTTCCTGCTTTCTGGTTCTTTTACAATCTTCTTTTTAATACCCTATAGCTTATAACTTGTCGAAGTAAACAAAAAATATTAAACTTGAATACATTATTCTATATCATTTCTGATATCGGTCATTTATCATGTATAATGAAGCAGTCTCATTGAGAATCACCACCATCTAAAATAATTACAAGCAAAAAGAAAACAAGATTTAATGGTAAAGTTTTTTTTCATATGCATTTGAAATAAAACATCTAAAAAGTTCCTTTTGCTACACAATGTAAATAAATAAGAAGTAGTTACAGCACAGTTGTTTCCCTTACACGACTTACGCCATTTGTAATGAAAGTAAACCCCCACTTCTATAACATGAATTTCTGCAACATACAAATTGTCACTGAAACTGAAGGTAAACTTGTGCAAAAACTAAGCAAAAATATTAAGGTGGCATTATTATAGGTCACTTATTTAAGACACTGGCACCAGACCAGAAAGAAAATGCATCTGTACTTGTTATACCCTGCCCCTAGGTATTCTATAAGGACCATGGTCATAAACGGGAAAATATAATGGCCCATTTCAATCGCGCATTTCATACCTAAATCGCGCAGTTCGGTAAATGTGTACTATGGATATTGAACAAATTGTAATTTATCATCCATTGTGTACCGGTCACATTTCTTCAATATTTCTTATCTGAGAGAAACAATGTGTAGTTTATAGTTTTTTTTCAACTTTATACAAAAAACGTCGTTGAACTTCCCTAGTGAAGTTCCGGTCTAGATTACAATTGTATATGCAGCATAAATGTGCAATATGAATTAAATAAACAGTACAGATGTATACCAATGTATGACTTCAAATTCAAAATCATATATGAGATGAATTTCATTCAACATTCCGAGTTTTACTGTAAAACTGTGAATATTTTGCATTCTGTTTTTGTTTGTTTACATTTCGCCTAACATGTGCACACTACTGTGACCTCTAGACCGGATGTTCATTAGGGAAGTTCACGAAAGTTTTTTCTGTAACGTTTACGAAAGCATAAAATATGTGGATAATCTCTGCAATATGGAATATTGAGACAATGTGACTGGTGCACGATGGAAGATAAATTACCGCTTGTGTAACGTAACACAACACGAGTCTGAACGTTTTTGATGTTTATTTATACAGTAGAATATTTCGTACATAACTTTCATAATTCATTTTGTAACTTCCCAAGTCTGATTTTAACAAGTGTCATATCTAAAACCTAACTTGATATTAATATCTATAAGACCCATTTTCTAGGTCTTAGCTTCGGACTCCAGATTTACACCTGGACTGTCCCAGACCCTTTCTGCACTATCCGAGATATCTAAAACAGCAATATATAGCAATTCTCTAACATCAGTTATATGCACTGTCTGACAATTTGACGTATAAAACGTATGGGTTTGATATAATAAACAATTACATAAATGCATCATATATCAACGTGAAAACGTACCAAAAACTATATTGCATAATAATGTCAATAATCAAAATACCAAAAACAGTTCTGAAAAGTACTCTCTTGATTTAAAATTACGAAAGAACGGATTAAATATTGGCCATTTAAACGTTCAAGTTCTAAATAATGATGAAAAATTCAATGAAATACGTCTTTTGCTAAATTCACCTGAAAACAAAATTGATATATTTGTCATTTCAGAGACTAAATTTAAAGATGATGTGTCGGATACTACAATTAAAACAGAAGGATACAAAGGTCCTTTTAGAAAGGATAACGATTCGCGAAATGGTGGTGGTGGCATAATTGTTTATGTAAAGAACCATATTGATGTAAAACGTAGACACGATCTTGAAACAAGTGAAATTGAATCAGTTGTACTTGAGATACGTTTAAAAAATGTAAACCACTTATTGTTTGTCAAATGTATCGCCATCCTTCTGAAAAAGTTGAGTGGAAAGATTATTTTGAAAATTTTATAGATAATATTTATGAAGATAAAGAAATTATTATCCTAGGTGATATTAACCGTAATTTATTGATTGAAAATATTAAAAATGAATGGTCAGACTATATAAATTCATTAGGATTAGAACAATTAGTTCAAGACCCTACTAGAGTAACGGGAAATAGTAGCACACTGATTGACCATATATATACAAACGTTCCGCAAAATATAACATCAATTGATATACCTAAAATCGGAATCAGCGATCATTTTCCAGTTTTCTGCAATCGGAGACTTCATGAAAATTTAAAGTCTGCTACACACGAAACAATCACTTTCCGAAATTTCAAAATTTTTAATGAAAACAATTTTTGTAATGATCTTCTAGAAACAAATTGGGATGAAATAAACGACTGCAACAATATTGACAGTATGGTAGAAAAATGGAATACTTTGTATTTAAATGTCATTGATAAATTTGCGCCGACTCAAACAAAGAGAGTAAAACGTAAATATTAGCCAGATTGGTTCTCTTCAGAAATTTCACAAGCGATACGGGACCGCGATTCATTATCACATGACAAAACATCGCCCTTATATAAAGAGAAGCGAAATAGGGTTTTAACAATAATCAGACAGCATAGGAAGCAATCGTACGAAAACAGGATTAAAGAAGGGGGAAAAGATCCTAAAACTATTTGGAAATTTTTTAAAGAATTTGGAACAAGCAAAAACAGCCATGATAAAGTAGGGATTGAAAAAAATAACCGTTGATAACAAAATTATAACAAATAAACAGGAAATAGCGAATAACTTTGATTACTTCTCTACGATCGCTGAAAAATTAAAAGACCCAGTGCCTTTGTCGGATTTTTCACATATCAAAGCCTTTGTAGATTCAAAAGTTCCTGTAGAAAATTTCTTCTCAATTCCACTGATATCTGAATTTCAAGTTCAAAAGTATTTATCAAATCTTGATGTGTCAAAATCAACAGGACTTGATAATATAGGACCAAAATTGTTGAAAATTTCATCTCCATTTATAGCGCGTAGTCTGACATCTATCATAAATAGTAGTATTTTAAACTCAACATTTCCAATTGTGTGGAAAAATGCTAAAGTGAAGCCTTTACATAAAGCTGGAGATCAAGATAATGTAAATAACTACAGACCAATTTCAATTTTACCCACCCTGTCAAAACTAATTGAAAAACATGTACACGATTCTCTTAGGTCTCATTTATCAAATTTCAATCTTTTGCACGAAAAACAAAGTGGATTTCGAAAATCTCATTCAACAGAAACTGCACTTACAGTAATGATTGATTCATAGCTAAAAGCTATAAACGATGGCTATTTAGTAGGGGCCGTAATGATAGACTTCCGAAAAGCATTTGATCTAGTGGATCACAATGTTCTTTTAAATAAAATGGAACTCTATAAATGTCATAAGTCATGTATCAATTGGTTTAAATCATATTTATGCGACCGCCATCAGTTAGTACAAGTCGACAACTCCTTATCAAGTAGTTGTAATAAGGTTACATGCGGCGTACCACAGGGATCTATTTTAGGGCCTCTATTATTTCTATTATTTATTAACGACTTGCCACTTACGGTAGGAAATATAGTTTCATCAACAGATCTGTATGCCGACGACACAACTTTAATCTAAATTCCGCACTGTCCATTTTAGATAATTTGTGCAAGGCAAATGGCATGTAGCTCAATACCGAGAAAACAAAAGTGATGTTTATAACAACGTAACAAAAGCGCCGATTTCTTGAAAACAGCGAATTAAATGTTTTCTATAAAAGCACAATGCTACAACAAAGTCAGAATGAAAAACTCCTTGGCATTTGCATACAACAGGATCTTAAATGGGATTCGCACCTTAACGTTATATGTAAAAAGATATCCTCTTACATATGGTTACTCTCTAGGATAAAGGAATTTTTAAATATAGAATATAGAATCTTATTTTATAAAGCTTATATTCAACCACATATACACTATTGCTCAATAGTATGGGGAAGCACAATTAATAACAAGAGTGCCAGAATGTCACAATATACGCCCGTCACAGCAAATTTCTTTACTCTAGCTGCTGTATTGCAAATGAATTTTAATTTTGTGGTTGTTTAGTAATCATTGTAAGTCTTTTGTTTTCCTAAGTCCACAAAAAATTCCTTACCAGGTAGAGAGACCTTAAAATACACCTAAAATTTGAAAGTAACATCTATGTTGTACCACAGAAAAGTGGTATTGGTTTTTCCCTATGGTCAATTATAAAAAAGTTACAATATAAGTTATTTATAGTAACAACTAAGGGAAGTTATTCTTAAAAAAAAAAAAAAAAAAAAAAAAAAAAATCCAAAAAAAATTGCAAGTCCACACAAAAATCTTTACCAGGTAGAGATTGGTCAAAATACACCTCAAAATTGGATGTAGCAAGCATGTTGTACTACAGAAAAGTGGTCTCGATTTTTCCCCACGACTAGTAATGAAGAAGTTACAATAGAAGCTATTTATAGTAACAACAAAGGGAAGTAATTCTAAAGAAAGGAACTGTGCATGACACTTCCTCTCATGATGGTGTATAATTGTGCCAAGTTACATCAAAATCCCTCCATGCATGAAGAAGAAATGCTCCGGACAAGGTTTTCATTCTTGTATCCTTTTACCTCTAAGTGTGACCTTGACCTTAGACCTAGGGACCTGGTTCTTGCGCATGACACTCCGCCTCATGGTGGTGAACATTTGTGACAAGTTATATCAAAATCCCTCTATGCATGAAGAAAGAATGCTCCGGACAGTTTTCATTCTTGTATCCTTTGACATGTAAGTGTGACCTTGACCTTAGACCTAGGGACCTTTTTTTTTTTTTTTTTTTTTTTTGGATTTAACGTCGCACCGACACATGATATGTCATATGGCGACTTTCCAGCTTTAATGGTGGAGGAAGACCCCAGGTGCCCCTCCGTGCATTATTTCATCACGAGCGGGCACCTGGGTAGAACCACCGACCTTCCGTAAGCCAGCTGGATGGCTTCCTCACATGAAGAATTCAACGCCCCGAATGAGGCTCGAACCCACATCGATGAGGGGCAAGTGATTTGAAGTCAGCGACCTTAACCACCTAGGGACCTGGTTCTTGCGCATGACACTCCGCCTCATGGTGGTGAACATTTGTGACAAGTTATATCAAAATCCCTCTATGCATGAAGAAGAAATGCTCCAGACAAAGTTTTCATTCTTGTATCCTTTGACCTCTAAGTGTGACCTTGACCCTAGCCCTAGGGACCTGGTTCTTGCGCATGACACTCCGCCTCATGGTGGTGAACATTTGTGACAAGTTATATCAAAATCCCTCTATGCATGAAGAAAGAATGCTCCGGACAGTTTTCATTCTTGTATCCTTTGACCTGTAAGTGTGACCTTGACCTTAGACCTAGGGACCTTTTTTTTTTTTTTTTGGATTTAACGTCGCACCGACACATGATATGTCATATGGCGACTTTCCAGCTTTAATGGTGGAGGAAGACCCCAGGTGCCCCTCCGTGCATTATTTCATCACGAGCGGGCACCTGGGTAGAACCACCGACCTTCCGTAAGCCAGCTGGATGGCTTCCTTTCATTCTTGTATCCTTTGACCTCTAAGTGTGACCTTGACCCTAGACCTAGGGACCTGGTTCTTGCGCATGACACTCCGACTCATGATGGTGAACAACTGTGCCAAGTTTCATCAAAATCCCTCCATGCATGTAGAAGATATGCTCCGGACAAAGTCATTCTTGAATTTGACCTTTAACCTCTAAGTGTGATCTTGACCTTAGACCTAGGGACCTGGTTCTTGCGCATGACACTCCGTCTCATGATGGTGAACAACTGTGCCAAGTTTCATCAAAATCCCTCCATGCATGTAGAAGATATGCTCCGGACAGTCTGTGGACGCCGCCCGCCCGCCCATCCGCCCGCCAGGGGCGTTCCCATAATACGTCCCGTTTTTCAAACGGGCGTATAAAAATATACAGAAAATTATAAGATTGCAAAAACGTGCATGTAGGATAATATTAGGATTAATTACTCGGACTTCTATCAAGCTCTCAATTTCCTCAACATACGTTTTGATCAGCGTCTCTTTTACCAGAAAGCATGTTTTATGTTTAAAATCGCAAATAGTCTATTACCAAACTACCTATGAGAAATGTACAAACAAAAAGAAAGTACCAATGATACGTCTTTGACATTACGGTCAAACACGAACAAAATTTTTTATATACCTAAAACACAATCAGAACTTTTCAAAAATAGTTTACAGTGTAACTTCCGAAAACCGGACCTTCTGAAAACCGGAAACCTTTGAAAACCGCACGAAACTCAAGGTCCCGATTTTTTCTGTTCTTATTTCTATTTATTTTTAACTTCTGAAAACCGGAACTTCCGAATTCTGAAAACCGGACGATTTTTGAAGGACCGTTTGTATTTCAACACTAAAATTGACTTCCGAAAACCGAACAGCAAAATTTTTGCTGGGTTAAAATGTCACCTGTTAATCCAAAAACGCTGTCAACATGTTCTTTTGTTTATTTATCAGCAGCCCGCGTTTATTTTGACACGCTAGATAATCACAATGATCATTTGATGCAAAAGTAAGCAAGTAATCAGTGATTACTTTCATTTGTATTCATATTATGAAAACGTGATAAATTAAATATTTTAGTGTGAAAAACTTTTTTAATGTTTGAACGAAAGAAAGATAGGTGTTTTAGTTCATTTAGTTACATCGATTAAACAATGCATTGTCAACATTAATGAAATGTTGACGAACTCCAAACTCCAAAAATGGTAAATGTAGGTGGAAAATATTTGCGTAAATGCTATTATTTAAGATATGTTGTTTCTTTTTATATTTGTTATTTATGTATTTATTATCCTTAATGTTTGTAATTAATTAATAAATTAATTAATTATTTACTTTAATTAAATTGTAAAATTAAAAAGGATAATAATCTCCTTCATCCTAGGTGTAAGAAAACATAACTCTTGTGCACCAAGTTCACTTCGCCTACAAACTTTCAAACTTCTGAATTTCGGAAACTTCCAAAAACCGAACTTTTAGGCTGGTCCGGAGGTCGTTCGGTTTTCGGAAGTTACACTGTACTTTATTCAGGTCCAATTGTTTGGAATATTTTACCTATCGATGTAAAATCGTCTAGCTCACTACAATGTTTTAAATCAAAGTGTAGCAAATGGATGACTATGTCATAAAAATGTTAAAGTGATTTCGAAATTCAGATGTTTTGATGTCTGTTTGTATTTTTATTTCATGTGGTACTTATTGTAATATTTGTTGTTGTTGAACTATATTTGTATATATCTGTGTTACAAGAGGGCCTCATGGAATATTAGCGTCAGCTAAATGAGTTACCCTCTATAAATAAAGAATTTACTTACTTACTTACTTACAGAATGTACTCGTTATATGCCCGCTAATGTACTTCTGACCTTATTTGAAAAGTTGAACAAATAAAATAATCTTTGATTATTTTACACTTGTTCAATATGCTGGGTACCCATTCACCGAACTGCGCGTTTTATGTGAGGAATGTACGATTGAAATGGGTTAGTGCACTTTCCCGTTCATGACCTTGGTTCTTATAGAATACCTAGGGGTAGGGTATAACATGTACAGAGGCATTTTCTTTCTGGTCTGGTGCCAGTGATTTAAGAGATTGTATTGTTGTAAAGTCATTATCAAATGTGTATCAAAAGTACAGGCTAAAAGCCGGTATACGGAAAAAGAATGATTTAAAACAAAAGCGGTCTTGCAGTATATATGTATTTTATTTTAGTTTTCAAGTATTTTAAATTAAACAAGAGGGCCATGATGACCCTATATCGCTCACCTGTTGAAAATCAAGATAAACATTCTGACCAAGTTTCATGAAGATAAGGTCATAAATGTGGCCTATACAGTGTAACAAGCTTTTCCTTTGATTTGAGGTGACCTAGTTTTTGACCCCACATAACCCAGATTCGAAACTGGCCTAGAAATCATTAAGCTAAACATTCTGACCAAGTTTCATAAAGATAGGGTCATACATTTGGCCTCAAGTGTTAATAAGCTTTTCCTTTGATTTGACCGTGTGACCTAGTTTTTGATCCCATACGACCCAGTTTTAAATTTGGCATAGGAATCATCGCGATATACGTTCTTACCAAGTTTCAAGAAAATAGGATCATAAATGTGGGCTCTAGGGTGTTAACAAGCATTTCCTTTGATTTGACCTGGTGACCTAGTTTTTGACCCTACATGACCCAGTTTCGAAGCTGGCCTAGAAATCATCAAGATAAACATTCTGTGCAAGTTTGTATCAAATCAAAGCATAAATGAAATCTCTATATGGCTGCAAGTGTCAAAATAGAAAATTTTGCCCCATCCAGGGGCAGTAACTCTAGAACCCATGAAGTAATCTAGCCGGTTTTCGAAAGGAACCGAGATCTTATTGTGCCTTAAGTTGTGTGTAAGTGTGGTTAAAATCGAATGTAAAATGTCACTTCTATCGTATTTAAAAGGTAAAAATTAACAAATTTTGGCTATTTCAGGGGGTCAGTCAGGGGCCATAACTCCGAAACCTATGACTGGACCTGACAGATACATCATGGAATCCAAGATCTATTGTTGTTAAAGATATTTTGCAAGTGTATCAAACAAACCATAAATGAAGTCTCTATATGTAGCCAGGACCCTGAGTAACTGTGATATTTTTCAAGATGGCGTCGAATATGGAGGCGATACATTTCTACGCTGGTTGATGTCTTTGCATTGTGATTGCGGGTGTTTGAATTGAGATTTTAAGAATATTTTTTCACAAACTGATAGCTAAAAGACGAAACATTTTCACAGAAAACAATGTTAATGTGTATAATGTATAAATGTCACATTTAACTGTCAAATAAAGGAGAACAAGAGGGCCATGATGGCCCTATATCGCTCAAATGAGTACAATTGCTCTTAATGATAAGATCAAGTTTTGACATAGATCACATAGGCATACACTTTAAATATCACCAGGATAAATATTTTCTTGTAACAGTCCCTTCTGAACTATGGGTCACATACTAGTCAGGGCCAATCTCCATACCAAGTTTGAAGATCCTAGGCTCAAATGCTGCATTTTTTGTACTAGCATGACTATTCCTTACCCTGGAAGACTTAAATAACATTTAAAACCAATCTCATTAGATGCTGCTGAGGTATACTCATTTACATAAAATAAAGGGAGGTAATTTGTCATAAATTCAGTCAAAAGTTATCTACTCTGATTGTCCGAGTCCATCTGATGGCATAAATGACATTTCAAATCAGTATCTTCATTGGTTACTGAGATACACCCATTTTAATTTGAAACTCATGATGAATACATGCATGTAATTATGTTAAGAAGCCTCTATATAGAAATGGCAGTTTGGAAAATGACTGGAGATTTCTTGAAGGATAACGTTGGACAACTGCCCTCACTGCATCCAAGGTTGCATTGTGTACTACACTCAATGTTAAAAGCAACGCATTAAAACATGCATACGTTGTTAGTGTGGTAGCATTAGATCACTTCCAGGAACAAGCATTTCTTCAGAAGGAACCCATTATGAGGATGATAGGGAGAGCTGTGCAGGCTTCTATCTGAAGGACTAATCCAAAATTGGGACATGATTTACGTCTGGATATGTTACGGTTTATCTTCATCAGAACCCATAGGGAACAGAACTTAAATTATATATTGGAACTCTTGAGGAAACTGCATCGTGGTTCTTTGCCTTGGATCATCCGAAATATGCCAAATGGATCCAAATACATATAAATGATATGAACTAGATGTGTGTCAATAGGACACAGGTGACATCCACTCGTGTCACTATATATAGTTTCATGACTCTAGGTAAAATATTATTTAAGATGTTTGCAACACAAACAAGTGAGGAACATAACTAGCTGAGTAAAATCCCGAAAATTTTCACATGCTATAAAACAATCCTCTAATGTTTTATGATTTAAGTTCAAGTACATTTTGAGGTAAATGGGCCACAAATCGTTTTCTACTAAGTCAATGGTTAGCAAAGTAAAATAAGAAAAACTCAGGGGCACTATTTCACAAGCTTGATAATATTCCTACATGGTTTCAATTTTTCATGACTCCAGTTAAAATATTTTTATATATATCACTAGCACTTTTTGTATTCTTTTCACAAAGGCAAGGACCATAAATCCAGTCTGGTTGAGTGAAATACCAAACAACACCAGGTGCGCTGTTTCACATGCTAGATAACAATCCCCTAATGTTTTATGACTCTAAGTTAAATACTTCTTTTGAGATATATGCAACATAAACACATATCCCATTTATGGATATTTTTGACAATCAAGGGTAACAACACTGATCTGATTGACAATAATAAAAAAAATCCCAGGTACAAAATTTCACATGAGGAATTACCATGTATTCCTATTTTTTTCATGCCATTTTATGCAAATTTTTAACAGAGTCAAGGACCATAACTCTGGTCTGCCTGTGTGAATTCAAACTAAAATCACTGGTGCACAACTTCCCCTGCTGAAAAACAATCCTGTGAGGTTTGATGACTTAGGGTCAAATATTTTTTGAGACATGAATGGCACAAACTCGGATGGATGGACGGACGGACAGACGGACAGAGACAGACAAGGGCATCTGTAAGTGCCCACACTTCCCCAAAAATAATTGGGGACAGGAGTTTACTGAAAACGGGCACTGTGTTGTTCATGAATCTACCAACGGGTTCTCCGGACTGCAAACTGATCAAGAGCATGAGCAGAATAATGCACTGATAAGGGATTCATTGGTGCATTTGGCCTGACTGATCCCAATCTGCTTTCCGCAAATGGATGACTGCTGTACCGGAGCAAGCCCGCCTCCTCGTACATTTCGAACGTGGATTTAACAATGATGATTGTAGTAATCTGCACCAGCTGTCGGGAGCCTTTTACTATGATGTCTTGAACCTCGGAGCATCAATATGCAGAGTTACCAACGTCCCCCGCCTATGGAAATGTTTTCACATAATGTATGTCAGTACAACATCTTTTTTAAGTAATAAGGCAACAAACTAACAATGTATGTAAATCATAATTATATATCATATAATTCATGAAGACATTATCATGTTTGAAAATGTCGTAAATCTATAATTGGTGAATGCTTTCAAATGCTAATATCTGTATTTTAACCCATATCATGCTGGACAAGAATGATTTTACCTTTGCGACCAGTGTAGATGCACTATTCGCCATTCAGTCAGTACCTTTTTGGTAAGCATCGGATTTAACAGTTAATGATACTGTCCAAATTGAAAGATGGACAAGTTCATCATAGAAATTTAGCAGGTTAAGGGTTAAAGATTTAATGTGATTTTATTTTAATTTGACATGGAAAAATAAATAAAAATATAACGAACTATTTTATCATATTAAAGGGAGGTGATTAATAAACAAATGAAGTGCTTGACACTTATATGGTACTAAAATTACTTGTTTTAAATTACACACCAGAAAAGGTTTATTTTACTGGTGATGCAGTGCTGTATTATGTATCAACCTAATGTGTCGCAACCACAGTAATGCTGCATTTACCTATATATGTCATTATCTTGTAACTTGTGCCTGGGCTTGCATTCTACAAGTCTACAATTGTTTACAGCTTTTTACATCTATCAGTACCAATCATCTTACTTTAAACAAATTTTCATTTTTAAAATAGTGGGAAAACTGATATAAAACCCATGTATTGTACTTAATCATATAAAAAGGAGGTAATCTCGTGTACAAATGAAAAAAAAGAAAGTTAACTTGGGTGCCTGTGACCTCGACCTTTGCACATGGCACAATGTCTTGTAATGGCGAATATTGACGCGAAGTTAATTGAATATACACCAATACATAAAAAGTTATAGACCAAACAAAAAGTTCAAAGGTGACCTTGACCTTAGAGCAAGGGGTCTGGGTCTTGCCCATGACACATCAACTCATTATAGGAAACATTTGTGCCAAGTAATTTCAAAATCTATTGATGAATGGCAGAGTTATTGACTGGACATGGAACATACCATGTTCACCTTTAAGTTAACCTATAAGTGTGACCTTGACCTTACAGCTAGGGGTCTGGGTCTTGCACACGACACGTCGACTTATTAGGGGGAACATTTGTGCCAAGTAATTTCGAAATCCCTTAATGAATGGCGAAATTAGGAACCGGATACAAAACAGACCCTGTTAATATTGACCTCTAAATGTGACCCTGACCTTGGAGCTAGGGGTCTGAATCTTGCGCATGACACGTCGACTTATTATGGATACATTTGTGCAAAGATATTTCAAAATTCCTTCATGGATGGCGAAGTTTTGGACCGGATACAAAGTGTGACGGATGGATGGAAGAATGGGAGGAAGGACGGATGACGGAAGGATGCAACCTATTTCTATGTCTGTCCCCCATTTTTCTTCGAAAAAGGCGGAGGGACAAATATTCCTCCTACACAGTTGGCATTTACTGGACATACAAACAGAGCAGTATATCAATGTAGGATCTAAGCTTCAAGTAAATTATCACAACAAATTGCACCGCCGCTTGAAGGCTTTGGCTGGTGGTTAGAGGGGAAAAAGAATGGTGTCCAGTTTGGTCAAATCGTCCAGTTGCATAGTATGACTAGAGCTAAACAGTTGTTCTTGCAAAAACGAAATAGTAATGTGGTAACCGATGTTCTTGTATGACGGTAAAATAGGCCTTTCTGAACTATGTTTATGTAAATGTCTTTACAATGAATAATATCAATAAGTCTGCTAACGAGGACAAAATTATAAAGAGAATATGTTGGCTTTTAAAGAGGTATAATTGCCTAGAGGTATAAACAAGGCCATATTTATACGTAAACGAAGGCAAAGTAAAACAAATATTTTGATGCGCTAATAATTCATGAATTTCTATGTTGTATGTGTATTTTCTTAATAATAGTCACAAAACGTATATAATTGTGTAATACCTATTTAAAAGAAAAATGAATTATTTTTAAACTGCTAAATTCAAAACAAGAGGGCTATGATGGCCCTATATCACTCACTAGAGTTGATCTGGCCAACTGACCTAGTTTTTGACCCCACATGACCCAGTTTCAAATTTGACCTAGAGATAAAATTTCATAAAGACTGGGTCACAACTGCGACCTCTAGAGTGTTCACTAGCTTTTTATTTGATTTGACCAGGTGACCTAGTTTTTGACCCCACATGACCCAGATTCAAACTTGACCTATAGATCATCAAGACAAATATTTGATCAAGCTTCATAAAGATTGAGTCACAACTGTGGCCTGTAGAGTGTTCACAAGCTTTTCCTTTGATCTGGCCTACTGACCTAGTTTTTGACACCACATGACCCACTTTCGAACTTGACCTAGACATCATCAAGACAAAGTTCCATAAATACTAGAGTTGCTTTTGAGAAAAGCGCATGTCTCCCACAACTGCCTAATCATCTAAATAGCAAGTCAGTCTTTATATACTGTTTACTCACTACAAATATACCTTTGAAGAGTAAAAAGGCCGATTTTGGGTAATTCAAGGGCCATAATTCTGGAGTGCCTCGGGCGATTTGGCTAGTTAATGAACCTGGTCGAGGAGTTATGGTAAAAAACATTTGGTTTAAGTTTGGTGAAGATCGGGTGAGAAATGTTGGACTTATAGCGTGGACGAGAATAAAAAGGCCAATTTTCGGTAATTCAAGGGCCATAATTCCAAAGTACCTGGGCCGATTTGGCTAGTTATCGAAATTAGCCGCGGACCTATGGTCAAACACATTTTGTTAAAGTTTGTTGATGCTCGGATGAGAAATGTTCGAGTTAGAGCGCAGACAAGAGTAAAAAGGCCGATTTTCGGTAATTCAAGGGCCATAACTCCGAAGTGCCTGGACCAATTTGGCTCATTATCGAACTTGCCCTACTAGAGCGCATGCACATTCATCAAGTCAAAAGGACTCCTATACTACTCAGACTGCATGCGCATTCCTGGAGCCAAAAGGACCCCTATACTACTCATGCCAAAAGGACCCCAATACTACTCATGACTACTCATAAGTAGTATAGGGGTCCTTTTGGCTCCAGGAATGCGCCTAAAATCTGAGCATTTTTCGGTAATTCAAGGGCTATAATTCCAAAGTGCCTAGGCCGATTTGGCTAGTTATCGAACTTGGTCGAGCACTTATTGGCAGACACATTTTATTGCAGTTTGGTGAAGATCGGATGAGAAATGTTCGACTTAGAGTGCGGACAAGCTTTGTGACAGACACACACACACACACACACACACAGACACACAGACTGGAGTAAATCAATATGTCTCCCACACCACTGTGTGGTGGGAGACATAATTGGGTAACAACTGTGGCCTATAGAGTGTTCACAAGCTTTTCCTTTGATCTGGCTTACTGACCTAGTTTTTGATCACACATGACCCAGTTTCCAAATTAATTTAGAGATCATCAAGGCAAACATTCTGGCAAAGTTTAATAAATAATGGGTCACAACTGTGGCCTCTAGAGTGTTCACAAGCTTTTTTATGCCATTTAAAACCAAAATTTACAAAATCGTCACTGTCTAGGACTGTAGGATTCCAAGAAAACTGTTTTCAGCAAATATTCTATTACAAGAGGGCCATAATGGCCCTATATCGCTCACCTGTTATCATTGCACTGAAGGACAAGAAGGTCAAAAAATCATAATCAAGATCAATCAAAAGAATTATGAGAAAATATAGTTGAAATTTTCTTAAAGTTACTTCAAATAAAACTATTTTCAAATCAGGCCAGTAGTTTCATACAAGAAGTTTTTTTTAACCAAAAAGAAAAAAAAATTCTTACAAGGTACAGATATGTCAAAATACACCTAAAAATTGGAGGTACCATCCATGTTGTACCACAGAAAAGTGGTCTCCGTTTTTCCCTACGGACAATAATAAAAAAGTTACTAAATAAGCTATTTATAGTTAAAAAGGGAAGTAATTAAAAAAAAATTATTGTAAAAACAAGAGCACTACAATGCAACGCAAATGCAGAGCAATATGTACACAAAACAAAGTCATATGATGTTTGACCCCTAAGTGTGACCTTGACCTTGAAGTAAACCATCCAAAACATGCGCTCTGCAGGTCGTTTCGATGAGGTGAACATTTGTGTCAGGTTTCTTTGAAATCTTTGACGGGGTTCAAATGTTACAGAGCAGAAGGGAAATTGCTAGCCAACAGACAGACAGACAGACGGACACCAAGGTGATAACATAACACATCCCTTCCGGCGTATAAAAAGGAATCAAGATCTTATGGTGATACAAGTTGTGTGTAAGTTTGGTTAAAATCAAAGCATAAATGAAGCTGCTATTGTGAAGACAAGGTCAAAATAGCTAATTTTGGCCCTTTCAGGGTCCATAACTCTGGAACCCATTATGGGATCTGTCCGGTTCAAGAAAGGAACCAAGATCTTATAGTGACACAAGTTTTGTGCAAGTTTGATTAAATTCAAATCATAAATGAAGCTGCTACTGTGCAGACAAGGTCAAAATAGCTAATTCTGGCCATATCAGGGGCCATAACTCTGCAACCCATAATGGAATCTGGCCAGTTCAAGAAAGGAACCGAGATCTTGTGAGGATACAAGTTGTATGCAAGTTTGGTTAAAATCAAATCATAAATGAAGCTGCTATTGTGCAGACAAGGTCAAAATAGCCAATTTTGGCCCTTTCAGGGGCCATTACTCTGGAACCCATAATGGGATCTGGCCGGTTCAAGAAACAAACCAAGATCTTATGGTGATACAAGTTGTATGCAGGTTTGGTTAAAATAAAATCATAAATCAAGGTGCTATTGTGAAGACAAGGTCAAAATAGCTAATTTTGGCCCTTTCAGGGGCCATAACTCTGGAACCCATAATGGGATCTGGCCGGTTCAAGAAAGGAACCAAGATCTTATGGTGATACAAGTTGTGTGCAAGTTTGGTTAAAACAAGAGCTCGTCGAACACGAAATGCCCCCCTTGATGCATTTAGTAATTGCACAAGGAACAGAAATTATATGCACACTGTAAATAAGTATATGTAAACCATGTGACCCACAGGGCGGAGCCATATTTGACCCTTGGGGAATAATTTGAATAATCTTAGTAGAGGATCACTAGATGATGTCATATACAAAATATCAAAGCCCTAGGCCCTGTGGTTTTGGACAAGAGGTTTTTCAAAGTTTTTTCCTATATAGGGCTATATAAACCATGTGACCCTAGGGGTGGGGCCATATTTGACGCCAGGGAAATAATCTGAACAATCTTGGTAGAGGACCACTAGATTTTGCTACATACCAAATATCAAAGCCCTAGGCCCTATGGTTTTGGACAAGAAGATCAAAAACCATTTAACTGTTCCTGGCCAATGTGACCTTGACCTTTGACCTAATGACCTCAAAATCAATAGGGGTCACCTGCTGGTCATGACCAACCTCCCTATCAACTTTCGTGATCCTAGGCCTAAGCGTTCTTGAGTTATCATCCGGAAACTGTTTTACTGTTCAGGGTCACTGTGACCTTGACCTTTCACATACTGACCTCAAAATCAATAGGGGTCATCTGCTGGTCATGGCCAACCTAACTATCAATTTTCCTGACACTAGGCCCAAGTGTTCTTGAGTTATTGCCTGGAAACCATTTTACTGTTCCTGGTCACTGTGACCTTGACCTTTGACATACTGACCTCAAAATCAATAGGGGTCACCTGCTGGTCATGACCAACCTCCCTATCAACTTTCGTGATCCTAGGCCTAAGCGTTCTTGAGTTATCATCCGGAAACTGTTTTACTCTTCAGGGTCACTGTGACCTTGACCTTTAACATACTGACCTCAAAATTAATAGGGGTCATCTGCTGGTCATGACCAACCTCCCTATCAACTTTCATGATCCTAGGCCCAAGTGTTCTTGAGTTATCATCCGGAAACCGTTTTACTATTCAGGGTCACTGTGACCTTGACCTTTGACATACAGACCTCAAAATCAATAGGGGTCATCTACTGGTGATGACCAACCTCCCTATCAACTTTCATGATCCTAGGCCCAAGCGTTCTTGAGTTATCATCCGGATAGGCAATAACTCTAGAACCCATGATGGGATCTGGCCAGTTTTCGAAAGGACCCGAGATATCATGCCAATACAAGTTTTGTACAAGTTTGATCAAAATTGCTTGCAAGTTGTGGTCTCTATCGTGTTCATAAGAAATTGTGAACGGACGGACGACGGACGAAGGGCGATCACAAAAGCTCACCCTGTCACTATGTGACAGGTGAGCTAAAAAGATATGTAGAGAAAACAAAAATTCTATTTACCTTTCTGTCTTTGACGATCAATCCAAGCTTTTCCATATATTCTAACAATAGTGTTCGTTCTGAAATCGCCATATCTTTCCAACACATGTCTATGAACACAATGTTTTGAACTTATAATTCCTATTTAGAACAAGTACTCTTCGAATTTACCAGCCAGTCTTGCATTATCATAGAGGTTTTATTTTGCTTACATTATATAAACTGAGTCTTGCATTACACGCTTCTACAGTGGAAAGAGCATAAAAACCTATTTACAAGAAGCATTATTAATTAAATCAAGAAAGATGGTTCAATTAAATAATCTAGCAATAACAGTGAAATATTCGTTTATATCAATTGTATTGAATACTGCTATCGCAATAGAGTCTAAGGGGCTTCATGTTTTATTATACTGTAAAGAAAAATTCCCAGTTATACCAATCAAGTCTTTTTCCAGTATTGCTGTTTTAGCAAACTTCTTCCATCTTATGAATTTTTTTTGATCGGTATTTCGCATAAACTCTTCTGCTGTAATTAATCCTTTGAAGGCATCAATCAACCATTTAGGCTCTAGCAGAATATAGTCTTTCAAAGTGTTTTCACTGCAATAAAACATATTCTCATCCTTAAACAAGTATGACAAACGTATACCTAAATATAATATGTATATTTAAACAACTGGAATTTATAGAACACTTCTAATTTATGTCGATAAATTACCAATAACATGCAATGAACAAGTTATAAAATGAAAAGCTATGATTTATCAATAAATAACTGATAATAGCCCTCTAGACAACTATTGTTCTGACAATAAAATCTGAATATATTTCTCAGTACACATTTAAAAGTATTCTAGTAGTCGTCCATATTCTTCAAAAAGTAAAGCTAAATCAGTAATGACGTTTTTTCTGACATGGATATATTTGAATAATTTTGATATATATTGAATGTGACATTAAGGAACAGATAGTGCTAAAACCCAATACGCTTCGTCACATGACTCGGGTTTAGCTAGAGTAAATTAGATATTTTCGTGAACGTAGTCCTTTTCACCTTTTGTACATTTTAATTAACTAAAACATAAAGTTAATTCTTTTATGTGCTAGAAATGATTTCCAAACACGATACTTTTAAAAATAGTGATGATGATAACTTTCTTCAATGTTTACAGTAAACGATAATACGGAATGAAATATACGCAAAACAAAAATGATTATATCGTAAAAATACATGGGAATTCCCATAGAGTACATTTAAAGCTGGAGGTGTGCCCATAAGGAATTGTTTTTGGAGACTCTGCCTGAAATTGAATTTCTAACAGCAACAAACAGAATCGGCGATTAATTCAAATACATCAACTCTTATTCGGTGACACTGACATATTAAATCCTTCTTATTTCAATAAGGAAGCATTTTAACAATTTCCTTACTTTTAAGACAGACTACATGTACAGTAATGACATGTTTTGAGACTTTCGCAGCTTTTTAAGCTTTATTCAGGATGAGCTATTAGAATGTGGATGATCCTGCTTTCTACGTCTAAACATCTCCCCAGAAACTAGTGGTTAGAATTACATCAAACGTTGTCTGTAACATATTGGCATGGACCTCTATCCAGTTTGTTTGGATGCTTAAGCTTATGTGTACTTTTTACCTCTATCATGTTGTGAAGTTTCAATGAAATGGCATTAATACTTTTCAAGTAATGCTCCGGACAAGCCTTATCTTCTTATTTTGTATAATAAAGGGAGATAATTCAAAAACCAGGTAAGGTAGTGTTATGGTTTTTTAACACTGCACTTTCCGTCAATTGCCTCTATCATTTTGAAAAGTGTCAATGAAATGCCATTAATACTTTTCAAGTAATGCTCCGGACAAGCCTTATTTTGTAAAATAAAGGGATATAATTCAACAAGAGTGCCAGAATGTCACAATATACGCCCGTCACTGCAAATTTCTTTACACTAGCACCTGTATTTGCAAATGGAATTTTAATTTTGTGGTAGTAATTATTGTAATTCTTTTGCTTTTCTAAATCCACATAAAACTCCTTACCAGGTAGAGATACCTTAAAATACACCTAAAATTTGAAAGTAGCATCTATGTTGTACCACAGAAAAGTGGTCTTGGTTTTTCCCTACGGTCAATCATAAAAAAGTTACAATATAAGTTATTTATAGTAACAACTAAGGGAAGTTAATCTTAAAAAAAAAAAAAATCCCCCCAAAATTGTTTAAGTCCACACAAAAATCCTTACAAGGTAGAGATAGGTCAAAATACACTTCAGAATTGGATGTAACATGCATGTTGTACTACAGAAAAGTGGTCTCGATTTTTCCCTACGCCTAGTAATGAAAAAGTTACAATACAAGCTATTTATAGTAACAACAAAGGGAAGTAATTCTAAAGAAGGGACCTGCGCATGACACTTCGTCTCATGATGGTGTACAATTGTGCCAAGTTACATCAAAATCTCTCCATGCATGAAGAAGAAATGCTTCGGACAAAGTCATTCTTGTATCTGACTTTTGGTCTCTAAGTGTGACCTTGACCTTAGACCTAGTGACCTGGTTCTTGCGCAAGACACTCCACCTCGTGGTGGTGAAGAAATGCTCCGGACAGTTTTCATTCTTGTATCCTTTGACCTCTAAGTGTGACCTTGACCTTAGACCTAGGGACCTGGTTCTTGCGCATGACACTCCGTCTCATTATGGTGAACAATTGTGCCAAGTTTCATCAAAATCCCTCCATGCATAAAGAAGATATGCTCCGGATAGTCATTCTTGAATTTGACCTTTGACCTCAAAGTGTGACCTTGACCTTAGACCCAGGGACCTGGTTCTTGCGCACGACACTCCGTCTCATGATGGTGAACAACTGTGCCAAGTTTCATCAAAATCCCTCCATGCATGAAGAAGATATGCTCCGGACAAAGTCTGTGGACGCTGCCCGCCCGCCCGCCAGGGGCGTTCCCATAATACGTCCTGTTTTTCGAACGGGCGTATAAAAACTAGGTAAAGTAGAGTTATGGTTCTTTAACACTACACTTTCCGTCAATGACCTCGATCATTTTGTGAAGTTTCAATGAAATGCTATTAATACTTTTCAAGTAATGCTCTGGACTAGCCTTATTTTGTATAATAAAGGGAGATAATAAGAGGGCTATGAAGGCCCTGTATCGCTCACCTGACCTATTGACCTAAAGATAGTCAAGATTAACATTCTGACCAAGTTTCATTAAGACATGGTCATAAATGTGGCCTCTAAAGTGTTAACTAGCTTTTCCTTTGATTTGACCTGGTGACCTAGTTTTTGACCCTTCATGACCCAAATTCAAACTGGACTTTAAGATCATCAATATTAACATTCTGACCAAGTTTCATGAAGATACAGTCATAAATGCGGCCTCTACAGTGTTAAGAAGCTTTTCCTTTGATTTGACCTGGTGACCTAGTTTTTGACCCTGATGACCCAATATCGAACTCGTCCAAGACTTTATTGAGGATAACATTCTGATCAAGTTTCATTAAGATTGGGCCAAAATTGTGACCTCTAGAGTGTTAACAAGCTTTTCCTTTGATTTGACCTGGTGACCTAGTTTTTGACCCCAGATGATCCAATATTGAACTCGTCAAGTATTTTATTGAGGGCAACATTCTGACCAAGTTTCATTAAGATTGGGCAAAGAATGTGACCTCTAGAGTGTTAACAAGCTTTTCCTTTGATCTGACCTGGTGACCTAGTTTTTGACCCAAGATGACCCGATATCAAACTCTTCAAAGATTTTATTTAGGTTAACATTCTGATCAAGTTTCATTAAGATTGGGCCAAAAATGAGACCTCTAGAGTGTTAACAGTCAAATTGTTGATGACGGACGGACGGACGTACGACGACAGACGACGGACACAGGGCGATCACTAACTTCGTGCTCAGGTGGGCTAAAAAAAGTAGGTAAGGTAGAGTTAAGGTTCCTTGACACTGCACTATGTCTCAATAGTCTCTATGATTATTTAAAGTTTCAATCAAATACCATTAATACTTTTCAAGTTATACTCCAGACAAAAGTGTGACGGACGGACTAACGGAGGGGCGCACGCATGCTCGAACGCATACTCGCACATACATCGAACAGTTATTTGGACAACTATGTCTTCGCTTCCGCAAGCGGGCTCGACAAAAAACAGACTGCGGTTTCCGTACGTTTTCGCCATTTTCCCTACAAAACCAACTGTTTCCGAATATGGGTGCGAGGTACGGGTGTTACGGGGATTAGGAACAACCACTTTTTACGGCTGTAATACAGCACTTAAAGACTATTGTTGTGTTCATTAATACAATCTGCAGGAAGTACCTCTGGAAACATAGCACACAACAAAGAAAAATATAGCTCGCAACAAATCAAAATATAGCCAACGCAGTTGAATAAAGCCTTACTTGAAGTATATAATACTCCCAACTTCATGATAAAATCTCAAGAACACATCCACCTCTTTTTCATCTAGTTTGAAACGTGATTCTTCGTTGCACTTTGAGAAGTCCACCTCTTTATTTAATATCTAAAAGAAAAAAATACATATAATCAAACATACTACAATGGGGCCAATGTGCGACATGAAATCACAATACAAAATAAGAGGGCCATGAAGGCCCTGTATCGCTCACCTGACCTGTTGACCTAAAGATCATCAAGATTAACATTCTGACCAAGTTTCATTAAGATATGGTCATAAATGTGGTCTCTAAAGAGTTAACTAGCTTTTCCTTCGATCTGACCTGTTGACCTAGTTTTTGGCCCAACCTGACCCAGATTCGAACTTAATCTAAAGATCATCAAGATTAAAATTCTGACCAAGTTTCATGAAGATACAGTCATAAATGTGGCCTCTAGAGTGTTAACAAGCTTTTCCTTTGATTTGATCTAGTGACCTAGTTTTTAACTCCACCTGACCCAGATTTTAACCTGACCTAAAGACCATTAAGATCAACATTCTGACCAAGTTTCATTATGATTTGGTCATAAAAGTGGCCTCTACAGTGTTAACTAGCTTTTCCTCTGATTTTACCTGGTGACCTAGTTTTTGATCCTACATGACCCAGATTCAAACTGGACCTTGAGACTATCAAGATTAACATTCTGACCAAGATTCATGAAGATACATTCATACATGTAACCTCTACAGTGTTAACAAGCTTTACCTTTGATTTGACCTGGTGACCTAGTTTTTGATCCCAAATGATCCAGTATCAAATCGTCCAAGATTTTATTGAGGGTAACATTCTGACCAAGTTTCATTAAGATTTGGCCAAAATTGTGACCTCTAGAGTGTTAACAAGCTTTTCCTTCGATTTGACCTGGTGACCTAATTTTTAACCCCAGATGATCCAATATCAAACTCGTCCAAGATTTTATTGAGAGTAACATTCTGACCAAGATTCATTAAGATTGGGCCAAAATTGTGATCTCTAGAGTGTTAACAAGCTTTTCCTTTGCTTTGATCTGGTGACCTAGTTTTTGACCCCAGGTGACCCAATATCGAACTCCTCCAAGATTTTATTGAGGGTAACATTCTGACCAATTTTCATTAAAATTGAGCCAACATTGTGACCTCTAGAGTGTTAACAAGCTTTTCCTGTGATTTGACCTGGTGACCTAGTTTTTGACCCTAGATGACCCAATATTGAACTCGCCCATAACATTCTGACCAAGATTCATGAAGATACATTCATACATGTAACCTCTACAGTGTTAACTAGCTTTACCTTTGATCTGACCTGGTGACCTAGTTTTTGATCCCAAATGATCCAGTATCAAATCGTCCAAGATTTTATTGAGAGTAACATTCTGACCAAGATTCATTAAGATTGGGCCAAAAATGTGACCTCTAGAGTGTTAACAAGCTTTTCCTTTGATTTGACCTGGTGACCTAGTTTTTGACCCCAGGTGACCCGATATTGAACTCGCCTATGAAATGTATTGAGGGTAACATTCTGACCAATTTTCATTAAGATTGGGCCAAAATTGTGACCTCTAGAATGTTAACAAGCTTTTCCTTTGATTTGACCAAGTGACCTAGTTTTTGACCCCAGGTGACCCAATATCGAACTCGTCCAAGATTTTATTGGGGATAACATTCTGACCAATTTTCATTAAGATTGGGCCAAAATTGTGACCTCTAGAGTGTTAACAAGCTTTTCCTTTGATTTGACCTGGTGACCTAGTTTTTGACCCCAGATGATCCAATATCGAACTCATCCAAGATTTTATTGAGGGTAACATTCTGACCAAGTTTCATTAAGATTGGGCCAAAATTGTGACCTCTAGAGTGTTAACAGTCAAATTTTTGACGACGGACGACTGACGGACGGACGACGGACACAGGGTGATGACAAAAGCTCACGTTTGAGCACTTTGTGCTCAGGTGAGCTAAAAATCAAAGTTTAGGCTTTATGAATACCGGTTTATGAATTATGCTGTATGAGTATTTTACTTTATTATACTTTTGTTTTCACAATACTTGGTCAGAAACATCTAAGAATTTTAGTTTTAAACCCAAATTATCATACAGAATTAGTAATTACTGAAAATATATTTAAGAATTTATATAATAAATGACATAGAATGTATGAAAAAGAAGTTTTATATATCTGAAGCAGAATAAGCCAGCAAAACACCTTTGTTCCCTCTTTTCTCTTCTTATTAAGGGCTTCCTCCAACAGCAAAAATTTTGTAGGTATAAGGTCACCAACATAGCTTTGCTTTTTAGAAATTTTCAAAATTTCCTTTTTAAGCTCTTCGAATTGACTAGACGTTTTGTCTACGGTACAGTTGTTGTCAATCATGAAATGCTTTAAAATGTGGTTTTCGGCTGCACCATCACCCAATGCTGTCCTCAGTGGGTCAAAATAAGTTTCCTCCAAGTCGTTTTTCCTTAACTGAAATAAATAGAGGATATGTGTTTGTTTTGAGTGAATATGGTATATATCTCACTGAGAAGCGAGAAAATTTCATATATTTTCACGAGCGCGTAGCGCGAGTGAAAATGTGAAATTTTTCTCAGTTCGAGGTGAGATATATTCCATATTCACGAAAAACAAACAAATTTTCTTTTTATTTTATGCTCAATTACGTTGAGAAATGCATTTTGCAACTGTTTTAATCTCAGCGCGGGAAACAGACGCGCGTAAACAGACATGACGTCAGACGTGCTGTGACGTTATAAAGACGCATGCAACATAAAGTTCCATTTTGTTTTATATTTTGCTGCATAACGGTATGGAATTCTCTTTAAGTAAAATAATTTGAATCGAGAAATATATTATAAAGAACAAAGTGCGACTATAATTTTCATCCTGTTTTAAGCAAATAATTTAAAATTCATACACAATGTATGAGGGGGCGGAGCTCATATCTCTCACAGTGTGAAAATATAGATTTCATATTTTCACAGTGTGAGCGATGAGATATGAAAATATTTAACTGATAGAATACAGTATTTCATTAGTTAGCATAAAATAAACAGAAATAACTTTATCAGCCGTTTGTTACAGTTAAAAAAAAATGAAATTTCCTTCTTCGGCATGACACTGTTTTCTTTGTTAGAAATAGCAAATCCTAACCAAAGTTTCCCTAACTTCTACGGAGGAGTGAATTCATATGCAGTATCTACCCAAGCACATAGATGTTTTAGGACTTGAACACGCCTGTATGTTAAACTAGATTTTTTTAACGACAAACATATATTTCCTACCACTTATCACATATACATTGTAAAATGTTAACATATTTCCTACCAATGAGCGGGAGACAAACTAATAGGGTTACCTCACTTCATTAGAAGAGTGAATGCACATGCATTTAATTATTTATTTTAGGTTTCACGCCGTTTTTCAACAGTATTTCAGACATGTAACGGCGGGCAGTTATCCTAACCAGTGTTCCTGGATTATGTATTAATACAAACCTGTCCTCTGCAAGTAACTGCCAACTTCCACACATGAATTGTCAGAGGTGGAGGACGAATGATTTCAGACACAATGTCATTTATCAAATCGTTACGGAGAACATATCGATTTGATAAAAGAGATTGTATCTGAAATCATTCCTCCTCCACCCATGACAGTTGGCAGTTACTTGCGGAGAACAGGTTTGTACTGGTACAGAATAGTATCTGCCCAAGCACAAAGATATGTTTTACGACATTGTGTCTGAAATCATTAGTCCTCCACCACTGATTCATGTGGGGAAGTTGGCAGTTACTTGTGCAGAACAGGTTTGTACTGGTAGAGAATCCAGGAACACCGGTTAGGTTAACTGCCCGCCGTTACATGACTGAAATACTGTTGAGAAAACGGCGTTAAACCTAAAACAAACCAAACAAAGATATGTTTGAACTTGTACACACCAATACGTTAAAGAATAGGGTTTAACCCTTTGAACCCCTCATTTGTATAGAGACTATCCACCAAAGCACAAAGAGTCTTCAAGTTGTAGACTTGAACACACTGAATATATTAAAGGGAAAGGCAACGTTGTTCTAACGTTAAGGATATCGGACATTATGCTTGGGATTTTGCCAATTTCTAAACCATCTGATGACTTCAATAGCTGATAATTTTGTATAATGGCTTCAAATAATCATAAATAAGTTATATTCCTATCAAACTGTCACAAAAAAGTAATTTTTATTTCATAATCGTTTTCTTGAAATTCGAACAGATTGTGACTAAGGGCCAAAATAAAAAACAAAAGGGCCATGATGGCCCTAAATCGCTCACCTGTTATCATTGCACTTGAGGACAAGAAGGTCCTCAGAAAAAATATCTATGTCCAAAGGATAGGAACAACAAAGGGAAGAAATTTAACCAAAAAGAAAAAAAAATTCTTACAAGGTATAGATATGTCAAAATACACATAAAAATAGGAAGTACCATCCATGTTGTACCACAGAAAAGTGGTCTCAGTTTTCCCCTACGGCCAACAATAAAAAAGTTACTAAAAATAAGCTATTTATAGTAACGTCAAAGGGAAGTAATTAAAAAGAAATATATTGTAAGAGTACAAAAGAAGGATCTGCCAAATAAATCTGTTGACATAAATGAAATTTCAGATCAGTATCTTCATTAGCTACGGAGATATACCCATTTTAATTTGAAATAAAGGGAGGTAATTTGACATAAAATCAGTCCATAGTTATCTACCCTGATTGTCTCAGTCCAACTAATAACAATAATGAAATTTAAAATAAGTCCTATAAGTACTTACTGATATAAATCCATTTTGATTACAATCAGGGGAGGTAATCAGATATAAAATAACTCTGGAACCTACGATTGGATCTGATTTGTCATGGAATCCAAGATTTATTGTTGTTGAAGATATTTTGGAAGTTTGTATCAAATCAAACCATAAATGCAGTCTCTATGTCTATATGGCTGCAAAAGCTAAAATAGCCAATTTTGGACCTTTAAGGGGCCATAACTCTGAAACCCATGATGGAATCTGGCCAGTTCAAAAAAGGAAGCATAATCTTGTGGTGATACAAGTTGTGTGCAAGTTTGGTTAAAATCAAGTCATAAATGAAGCTGCTATTGTGCAGACAAGGTCAAAATAGCCAATTTTGGCCCTTTCAGGGGCCATTACTCTGGAACCCATTATGGGATCTGGCCGGTTCAAGAAAGAAACCGAGATCTTATGGTGACACAAGTTTTGTGCAAGTTTGATTAAATTCAAATCATAAATGAAGCTGCTATTGTGCAGACAAGGTCAAAATAGCTAATTCTGGCCCTTTCAGGGGCCATCATTCTCGAACCCATAACGGAATCTTGCTAGTTCAAGAAAGGAACCAAGATCTTATGGTGATACAAGTTGTGTGCAAGTCTGGTTAAAATAAAATCATAAATAAAGCTGCTATTGTGCAGACAAGGTCAAAAATGCTACTTTTGGCCCTTTCAGGGGCCATTACTCTGGAACCCATAATGGGATCTGGCCAGTTGAAAAAAGGAACAGTGAACTTATGGTGATACAAGTTGTGTGCAAGTTTGGTTAAAATAAAATCATAAATGAAACCACTATCGTGCAGACAAGAAATTGTTGACGCACCGACGGACAGACGACGGACGACGGACGAAGGGTAATCACAAAAGCTCACCTTGTCACTATGTGACAGGTGAGCTAAAAATGTAAAATGTGTATTTTTAGTGAAATTAGCACATGAACTTCAGGCTCAGCTATGTTTATAAGTAAATGTTTCAAATTAATAAATGAACGTTTACAATGCAGATTATCCATTTAATTAACATTTTTCGTGATAACTGAAAAGCGAAAACCTAAACTTTTAGCACACACCTCAACTTCAGTTCTTTTCACCCGAGCACCCATGATAATTTTTATGCAACGACCATAGCATATTGTCTGTTTTCTTAACATCTATTGTTGAACTGTATTGACACATGCATGTACAAAACTGACCGGGTATTATAGGGAGGGTTATATATTGAATACATGCAGTGGTGTAGCTGGCCTCAAAATTTTTGACATACATTGACGTAGCTGGCCTTTTCCAGTTGTAGCGGCGGAGGGGTGTAGGGGTCTGCCTAGACCATTGTGGGTCCAGGGGTGCATTTTTTGACACATTTGGGCATGTTCTAGATGCATCGTTTGCTCTTTTCAAGGTCCCTTAATATTGCATTTTTGGTGTGTTTAGGTTTTCAGTTTCCTAAATTATCTGTAGGCCCAGGCCTGCTGTGCTTAAATAATAGCGGTTACGCCACAGGGTCATGCACATTTAGCCTATAATTTTTTAATGCCTAGTAAACATTTAAATGTGCTTTCTGTTACTCTTATACAAAAAAAAAAAAAGAAGATTAAAACAATAATAATACCTGTAGTAACAAAATACCGACTGGTCCAATATATCAATGAAACAGAGCTTCACTAACTAGTATCAACATTTATGTAGATATTCCTGGGGCGTCAGTGTTATTCTTTAGAGGTCACTACTAGTAATTCGGTCGGCTTCGGAATAAGTTTCAAACATGTGGATGAATTGGTGTTAATTCTGGGAGTGTCAGTGTTAGTTCTAGGGGCGTCAGTGTTAATTTTGGAGGCACAAGGGTCAGTTCAGGAGACATAGCATGTACAACCAATTTTTACAGGTCAAATACATGGATTGGAAAAGAACCTGGTAGCTTTTATAAATTCCTTCCAAGCTTGACTTTCTATGTGCACTATTTATTTATGAAAGTGTTTTCTATGCTTGGAATATTTACAAAAAACGAATAAAGCTATATATAGGTAAGTTTTAAGAAGCACACATGCAATAAGTGGCAAAATGTTGTATGTAAAATTCACCTGCTGACACCCTGTATGTATTTTGTTTTTTTTAATTTTTAACACTTTCCCCCTGTGACCAAGTACCATTTTTACAGCATACGTATATAATAATTATTTACAAAGGCATGTGAAATATTTTTGCGTCACTGGGAGGAGGGAAGATTTTAAAAACGAAAATATAATTAATGTTCATATTGCAACAGAAATGAGAAAGAGAAATGTCTACAAAATCATCTTTTTTTGTTCACAGACTTGTAAAATTTAGTCGAATATATCAAGAAATGATCTCTTACTATCTTTATTATGCTATTTCGGAAGTCTAGCCCTAGGTCAGTTTTTACTTAATTGGATAGGCAATCTGAATAGGAAAATGTCCGAGGTCCTTTCGTCAGCTGGGATATTTTTAAATCATTTAAAGAAATGAATGAATTTTCAAAATCGGTGTAAAAATGTGGAAGTTATAGGTTATATTGCAGTAATTCGGCCAAAAATGTGTTTCCGTGGTGTAGAAAGAAGTCCCTAATAAAAAGATCCTATTTTTTCCATTTTCGCGCATTTGCGCGTAAATCGGGGGCCAAATGGGCATTATTTTACTCGTGGAATGAATTTTACATAAAATACGACACTTTTCATGCTGATATTCACATGTTTTCAATTTGTTTACTTGAAAACGAAAGTAGGATGTTTATTTTGTGGACCGCTTTCTGAAATGCGGTAATATGGGGGTACCTGACTTCAGTTGACTTGCATTTTATTGCATACTATTCAACCCCCCTTTTTCACCGTGTCCAATGTATACGTCGCATTTACGGCGGGAACGCTACATACACGGTATATTGTACGTTCCATTATCGGCATTTCCTGTTGATTTTGTCAACATTCTGTATGGTGAGGTCACTCTATAAGAACCATGTGTACTATTGATATTAAACAAGCGATAATTTATCTTCATTCGTGCACCATGGTACTTATATGATACCTAGGGGTAGGGTATAACATGTACAGAGGCATTTTCTTTCTGGTCTGGTGCCAGTGGGTGAGGTAAGAAAAACTACTTATTTTCATCGAAGTTCAGCGTGTTTATAGAAGCGATATATTCAGTACGAGCTGCAGATCATTCACGCTTCCCATGGTAATGTGATTTTGGGCAGTAATTCTCTAGTTTCTTCAAACATTCGAGTAAACCGACGTGTGAATTCGGTTTCGAACTCGGACATTCACTTTCAGGTTCATTTTCTTTCTCTTAAAATCATTCTGTTGACTTTTTACTTGTTTAACGCGAGAATAGTACATAAAGTTACAAATAAAAATATATATCATGGCGTAAATTCATGTTTTAGGGGAGCTGTATGTCAAAATTAGCGATGTACGCCCCATAAAACGGCGCGTCTACAGAAGTACGCTACATAAAAAGGCCGTTATCTTTAGCATAAATGCAACAGCTGTGTCTACGCCGCTCTACCATGGGTTCCAAATTACCGGCGTGCACCATTATATTTTAATTCAGTATAACGTAATGTTATCGGCATTGATTTTATTCTTATATTATTTCACGTACATGTAATATTTTTTACGAATTTTAATTGTTTTCTATTGTAGATTTGAGCCGCGCCATGAAAACCAACATATTGGCTTTGCGACCAGCATGGATACAGACCAGCCTGCGCATACGCGCATCCTGGTCAGGATCCATGCTATTCGCTAATGGTTTCTCTGGTCTGGATCTATCTGGTCGAAAAGGCTCTATGTTGGTTTTCTCATGGCGCAGCTCATTTTATTTTCAGGAAACACATACGACATGAAATCCGTCTTTCTTTGTTTTCTAAGATACTTCAAAAGAAAAATCGACAATTCCTTCTACGGTTAACTTGAAAACAAGTGTTTTTCATTCAGGAAATGAACAAGAACTGATGATTATTAGTTTGATCAGATAAACAGGGGAGAATGTTAAATGTGCCACGGGTTGGTTGTGCCACACATGACTTCCAATCTGTATTGAAGAGCCTAGACGTCATTTGCAAATACTTTAAACGCGCCATTTTTCAAATACACTTCTTGGAAAGCGCAATCATTGTAAACAAAAGGACAACGAAACTGTGTTTGAAATACCGATTTGGACCACTATAAGTAATTTTTGACGTATTAAACATCTGACTTGTTCCGACAGTTCGTTATTTTGTAGATATATCGACATAAGATATATTATGAAATTCAGCATTTTGAGTTATGTGAATTCAGAAATACGAAAAGGTTAAATGCCATGTAGTTTTATAATGTTATACCATACTGTAAGGTAAGGGTGTACCTCGCAAAGTGTACCCCGCATACTGCCACAACCTACCCCAGATTCGGGGTAGATTGTGATGTTTGACAGGCCATGTTTACACTAGCAGTATTCTTAAACTAAAGACTGTATCCGCTATTGTTACATCTCATTTTTTAACGGAAATATTATTTCATGTAAACATGGTCTTAATGTACTGATAAACTGAAACAGCGCTCGAGAACAAAGCAAAATATGAAAAATGGCACATTCAACCTGATATCGTTCACCCTTATACCCTAGTCACACATACGACGCGGATAGCTACGTCTAGCCACGGATAGAAACGTAGTACTACGTATCGATCCGTATCTGAGCCGTACGGATTGATACGGATTACTACTTTAAGGTACGGCTCAGGTACGGATCGATACGGATTACTACGTTTCTATCCGTGGCTATACGTAGCCATCCGCGCCGTATGTGTGACTAGGGTATTATGAGAATTTTTCTTCCTGTTAAGTCTGCAGATAAAATTGAAAAAAGATCTAGTCAGATGTAGGCAATAAAAAAAAAAAAAAAAAAAAAAAAAATGCGAAATTAGGAGTGAGAAAGGTTTTGTCCGCACTGCTACCTGTAAATGCGACATTATGTTACTTGTGAAATACATTTTCAGTTTTTAATTTTTTTTAGGTTCAGACACCGAATATGAATTTATGAAAATATATGGAATAATTATGATTCCCAGGTAAAAACTTTAACGGGCAATTCTATACTGTACTGTTTATACAAAACGAGCATGTTTATTTTATCTTTCGAATGATTAATATTACCGTTATTACATTATGTATTTCCAAAACCGTTTATAAATGTTTAAAAAAATGTAAATAAAATGAAAGAATAGATGCGAGTGAAGACATTTGTAATCAGTTACTATAAATATAACGGCCTTTTTATGTGGCGTACTTCTGTATGCGCGCCGTTTTATAGGGCGTACATCGCTAATTTTGGCATAAAGCTCCCCTAAAACATGAATTTACGCCATGATATATAATTTATTTGTAACTTGATATACTATTCTTGCGTTAAACAGGTGAAAAGTCAACAGAATGATTTTAAGAGAAAGAAAATGAACCTGAAAGTGAACGTCCGAGTTCGATACCGAATTCACACGTTTACTCGAATGTTTGAAGAAACTAGAGAATTACTGCCCAAAATCACATTACCATGGGGAGCGTGAATGATCTGCAGCTCGTACTGAATATATCGCTTCTATAAACACGCTGAACTTCGATGAAAACAAGTAGTTTTTCTTACCTCACCATACAGAATATTGACAAAATCAACAGGAAATGCCGGTAATGGAACGTACAATATACCGTGTATGTAGCGTACCCGCCGTAATTGCGACGTATACGTTGGACACGGTGTTTTTCGTTTCGTTTTCTTGAAGCAAATTTATGGATATCTTGTGGAAAATAGGACTACGACGGAGTGAAAATCTAGAAACTGTAGCAAAACTGTTCTGAAGTAGCTGAATTTTATATGAAACAAAGAACTATTTCTTTTATAGGTACATATATAGCCAATTATGCGCAATCAAATATTTGGTCAAATTGGCGGTCATTTTGTTTCTGTGGCAACAAAAACAAAATGGCGGATTTATTAGATTCTTAGATACACATTTGAACTGTATTTACTTAATTCTGTAAAATAATTTCCCTACTCTTTTCCGGTTATAATGAAAGAAATTATCATGTTTTACTCCTTACACACAAGAAACATATGAAAATTAATCTATTTAAAAGTTATTACTAAATAAAAAATTCAGCAGTGTATAAATGACGTCATAAACACAATAAAATGGCTGCCTCCATGATCAGCCATTTTCTTAAATTTAAAACTGCCGTATCTTGTTCAACAGTGGTCCGATTTTTAAAATTATTTTAGCGTTATAAAAGGCTTGAGGATGGCTTTTACATAAAATTAACTTATTGTCAGGCTTTCCTTACCCTTTGAATAATATAGTATGCAGAAAGTGTATGCAGGCGTGGGATAATTTATATCTCCGGAGGCCCCTAAAAAAGGGTAAATTGGAATAACTTACTCAAACTGAAAAAAAATTCAAGAATATGGCAGAACAAGTTTAGAGAATATCTATCAAGTGGTTTATGAGAAGAAGAGTAGGTAATTATTCTCTACCATCTGCTCTGGCGGTTCTAATTACAGCTGAACTTAGCAATTTGAACAAAATGTGAACTCCCTTTAATATAAGGATGATCTGTAAACAAGTTGGTGGAAATAAGTCCTATCTTACTTATGGCGGCCCCTCAGTACTTGAACACTGCCACAGTTGTGAAAGATCTAACCAAGGAACTTAGCAAATTAGATGACCCCCCCCCCCCCCCCCCCAAAAAAAAAAAAAACAACAACAAAAAAACTTTTTTCAGGTAAGCACTTAAGGTTTCGATGGAGGCATTGAGAAACAAAAATCAAACAACACCAAATCATAGAAAGAAAGAGTTGTTTGACATGAAAATTGAACAGCATGTAAAACATGTATATTACTTTACGAAACAAGTGTCAGTATACTGATATAAACATTGAATTCCGAAAAAGGGCTGCCTAAAGGGGCTCCACTTCCGGACAGTTAAACGCCTTTAAAAACTCACCATTTTCAAAGAACTGTTACACATGTTTGTTTTGATGCATTTGCAATAATGTGCGAGTGGTGAAATTTCACGTAACAAGGTGGAACATAGTTTTCAGCAATTGTTTATCTTTTTTTCTTTACAAATGGCATTCATTTTCAAAGGGAGACAACTTTTTCTCAAAGATTACTTAAAATAATCGGAAAAAAAGTTGTTTCCCTTTGAAAATAAATGTCATTTGTACTTAAAATAATCGGGAACAGTTGTCTCCCTTTGAAAATGAATGCCATTTGTAAATAAATAAAGATAAACAATTGCAGAAAACTGTGTTCCACCTTGTTATGCGAAATTTCTCCACTCGCACGCTATCGCAAATGCATCAAAACGAACGTGTGTAACTGTTCTTTGAAAATGGTGAGTTTTTAAAGGCGTTTAACTGTCCGGAAATGGAGCCCCTTTAGGCAGCCCTTTTCCGGAATTCAATGTTTATATCAGTATACTGACACTTGTTTCGTAAAGTAATATACATGTTTTACATGCTGTTCAAGTTTCATGTCAAACAACTCTTTCTTTCTATGATTTGATGTTGTTTGATTTTTGTTTCTCAAGGCCTCCATCGAAACCTTAAAGCATTAAAAGCCAACAGAAATTGAAGGATTTTAACAAAATGTATGTCAGTCTGGTTCCAGTATATCATTCCTTTCTGTTGTTATTTACTTTTTTAGCTCACATGAGCACAAAGTACATGGCGTGAGCTATTGACTTTTAATCGTCTGTCCACATTATTGCTCAAATTTCTGTCTGAAACAATTCGTGGAAGTAGATGAAACTTGGCAGGAATGTTCCTTCAAAGAAATACATTCCATGCACAATACTGGTTGTCATAGAAACGAAAAGGAAAAACTTTTACAAGAGACATTGAAATCGTACAAACACCCGAGTTTTCAAACCGCAATCAATTTCAAACTGAACAAAAATAGTAATGTTGGCCCTGCCCTTAAACAAATCACTCTTTACATATCATATTACAATTAAAAGTAGAAAAAAACTAGAGCTGCTTTTTAGAAAAGCGAATGTCTCCCAAAACTGCCTAATCATCTAGATTGGCATTTCTTTTTCATTATGTATCTGAGTAAACCAAGACCTGTATCACTGGCATCAGTATTTTTGGTATTTCAAGGGCCATAACTCCAAAGTGCCGCCTGGGCCAATTTAGCTAGTTATCGAACTTGGCCGAGGACGTATTGGCAAACACATTTTTTTCAAGTTTGGTAATGATCGGATGAGAACTGTTCGACTTAGAGCGCGGACAAGATTTGTGACAGACTGACAGACTAACGGACTGACACACACACACACACAGGCAGGAGTAAATCAATATGTTTCCTACCATACAGTGGTGTGGGAGACATAATGACCACAATCCTAACAAACTGCACAAGGGGATTATGGTTCTTGAACTACCTACTCACCTTCTGATGATAAACAAAGGTATAAAGTTTCAAGCTATAGCTCTTATAGCAATAAAGGAAAGTAGAAATAAATAGAAAATTAACCAAAAAATACTTTGTTTCGAAGCAGAATGATGGCCACAATTTTCAGTTTGGCAAACAGTTTGGTTATAGTGACTTTGACATTTTTTTGTTAACAGAATGTGTACATAAAAATGTACTTGTTTGTTCTCCGTAAAATGATCATTCCCAATGGTTAAAAGGTGGTCACGTGGTGATCCGCTATATTTCTGCGGAGGGTCATGTCGATTTAGGATACAAGTGGTAGATAAAACAAATCAAATGTAGGGTTTATCAGTGAATGTGGGGTCAGTATGATATATATGGAGACTCGGCTGATTTTTCGCTTCCCCCCCCCCCCCCCCCCTCTCATTTGTTATACCGTCACCAATATTTCCATGGAGGGCGACTTAAATACACTATAATTAACAGCAGACCAACGCCGCACATGGTGAGTTTGACGCCGCCCACCAACAACGACGCAAATTTAATAACTAGGTTTTCAACTTGTAACGACTGCTTAAAATCGCCTTTCAATATCATAATTATACATTCATTTTTCATTATTCATTTTTTGGCTATAGCTACCTGTTAAAGGGACCGACTGGAATCATTTATAATAAATTTTACAGAAGACCTTACAAGGATGTCGTTTAAAAGTCTTTCTAATTTAAGCTCTGGCAGTCCTTCAAAGAGGGCAAACTGAACCGCTTGAAAAAAACTTTCGACAGAATTTGATAGTGGTCCTTACAAGAATGCTGCAGACAACGTTTGGAGAAGATCCATCAAACCGTTCATGAGATGAAGTAGTTGAAAGTTATTTTAACTATTTTTAGCTCTGGCGGCACGTAACAGGGACTTCGTGGTACAATCTGTAAATATTTAGGAGAGGACCTTACAAGGATGTTATAGACCCAGTCTGGTTAAGATCCATCAAGTGGTCCGTGACACGAAGCTTTTTAAAGGTTCTTCTATTTTTAGCTCTGGCTGCCCTTAAAAGAAGCCAAGCTAAACCATCAGAAGGAAATTGTGAAAGGATCACAGAAGAATGCTTTAGATCAAGTTTGGTGAAGATTCATCTTGTGGTTCATGACATGAAGTCGTTAAAAGGATTCTCTATTGTCAGCATTGGTGGCCCCTAAAAGGTGCCATGCAGAACCATTCGGGCTAAAATAACAGCCGTACTAAAAAGGATACTACAGACTAAGTATGGCGAAGATCCATCTAATGGATCATGAGAAGTTGTTTAAAGGTTTTATCTATTTTTTAGCGCTGCCGGCCCTCAAAAGGGACCAAGAGAAACCTTTTGAACATGATTAAGAGAGAACCATACAAGGATGATATAGACCATGTTTAGAGAAGATCAATCTAGTGGTACATGAAAAGAAGTCGTTTAAAAGATTTTCTATTTTTAGTTCTGGTGACCCTGGAACTATTTCAACAAATTTAAAAAGGAACCGATGTTACAGGCCAAGTCTGGTTAAGATTCATAAAGTGGGGGATAAGAATATGTCCTTTAAAAATGTTTCTTTTTTAGCTCTTGTGGCCCCTAATAGGGGACAAGTGAAACCATTTGAAAAATCTTGAGCAGACCTTACAAGGATGTTATCAACCAAGTTTAGTGAAGATCCATCAAGTGGTTCGTGACACTATGTCTTTTAAAGGTTCTTCTATTTTAGCTCTGACTGCCCTAAAATGAAGCTAAGCTAAACTATCAGAAAGAAATTGAGAAAGGATCATAGAAGAATGCTTCAGATCAAGTTTGGTGGAGATTCATCTTGTGGTTCATTTTTTTTGTTGGGTTTAACGTCGCACCGACAGTTTAGGTCATATGGCGACTTTCCAGTTTTGATGGTGGAGGAAGACCCCAGGTGCCCCTTCGTGCATTATTTCATCACGAGCGGGCACCTGGGTAGAACCACCGACCTTCCGTAAGCCAGCTGGATGGCTTCCTCACATGAAGAATTCAAGCCCAGAGTGAGGCTCGAACCCACATCGATGAGGGGCAAGTGATTTGAAGTCAGTGACCTTAACCACTCGGCCAGGGAGGCCCCTCTTGTGGTTCATGACATGAAGTCGTTAAAAGGATTCTCTATTGCCAGCGCTGGTGGCCCCTAAAAGAGGCCAAGCAGAACCATTCGTGCTAAAATGACAGCCGTACTAAAAAGGATAATACAGGCTAAATGTGGCGAAGATCCATCTAATGGATCACGAGAAGTTGTTTAAAGGTTTTATCTATTGTTAGAGCCGGCGGTCCTCAAAAGGACCAAACGAAACCATTTGAACATGATTTGAACATGATTAAGAGAGAACCTTACAAGGATGTTATAGACCATGTTTAGAGAAGATCAGTCTAGTGGTACATGAAAAGAAGTCGTTTAAAGGATTTTCTATTTTTATTTCTGGTGGCCCCTAACAGGGGCAACTGGAACTATTTCGACAAATTTGATAAAGGAACCGATGTTATAGGCCAAGTCAGGTTAAGATTCATCAAGTGTGGCATAAAAAGTTGTTTAAATGTGTTTCTATTTTTAGCTCTTGTGGCCCCCTAACAGGAGATAAGTGGAACCATTTAAAAAACCTCGAGACCTTACAAGGATGTTATCAACCAAGCTTATTGAAGATCCATCAAGTGGTTTCTTAGACGGTCCTTTAAAGGTTTATCTGTTGTTTACCTCCGACAAAGGGGCCAAGCTGAACCATCTGAATGCCAGGATGCTACTGGCCATCTTTAATGTAATTCTAACCAGTAGTTGCAGAGGAGGAGATGTTTAAGTAAAATATTGATGTAGGCCGACGGACGAAAAGTATTGAAAGTAAAGAACTTTTGACTACATTGTACCGTTTCGGTAAGTATTTGTCGATGGTCATTAACTTCAAATTCACTTTACATAGGAAAATGTAATAACTGTAGTAATACATATACATGATGTTAATGGTAACCTACCTGGTAATTTGTTTCATCAATGTTTTGTCTTTTTGAATACTCATCAGCAAATGTTCCAACAAGCAGAACTGGTGGCTCGCCTTCTTTCCCTGTCTGACAAAACTCGTGTATGGAATTAAGCCAAAACCTTGCAAAGTCTAAAATAACAAAAACGTTCGTTGAATTGATATCCTACACCAAATATTACTTGACAGTTGAGTGTTAGAATATATATTCTTGCACATCGGACTGGCGTTTCCGGTGATTTTACTCATGCCGGCAAAATCCATCTGGCACCCCCATGCCAGATGACACTCGTGCTGTTACGACAACTAGCGATTCATGCATTGTACCTTGATAGTTTCCCTCCGTTCCTTATAGTATATTTCTCGATTTAAAATACATCATTTTACGGCAAGAACATACCGTTACGCTACAAACGATAAAACCAAAGGGGAACTTTGTTATTGTGTGTCGCTAAAACGTCATGACGTCACTTCTGCTTACGGACGTTAATTTCCCGTGCTTTGTGTACATACTCTACTACAAGAAAGAGTGCATTTCTATTTGCTTTATTTATTTTATTTTTTGTAAAATACGGTATGCAAAAAATTATTATTGCATAAGGAATTTAAGAGAACAAGGCATTGTGAAAGAGCAGCTTGTTGCGATTTCTTCTGTCTGTGACGTTGGGTTTAGGCATTGAAAGAGAAATGGTAATCCTTCAGAAACAATAAGTATTGACGTAAAATCTTATATTTTTATGTGTTATTATAAACATTATCTGGTATAAGACAACAGAAATTAAAGCAAAAAGAGCTGTCGGGGGACAGCAACACCCAATTATACAACAGTCTTGACACTAAAAAGTTACAATAATGAAAGCGTAAACAAGTATAATTTTGAATGAGATTTAACGCAGATGCATCTTGATCATTGTATAATTACTTATAGTGACCAGTAAATCCTTTTTAGTGCATGACACATTATTTTTTTTTACTCAATCGCGTTTTATAAATATAGTATTATATATCAATTTAAACTTCATTTCCTCCCGGACTGGTGAAATTTTTGGGGGTCAGGATATCGAGGGGGGGGGGGACTGCTTGATATCATTGCTAACAAAAAATACAAGATACAAGTGAAATTGCGAAGCGTGTCATAAACCTCATCTAACACTATGACAAAATCTGGACAATGCCCTTGACCTTTGAGTCGTCTGACCCTGAACCAAAAGATGTCTGCCCTTTGCTAGGATAAATACGTATGCCTTAACGTTTAGGATAAGTGACCATAACCTATAACACGTTTACTATTTACTAGGACATACCTTTACACGAAATATAATGGTAACAGGGACAATAGTTAAGAGGATATTGAAATTGAAAAGCTTGCCGTAAAACTATATGTACGTTACCGACACCATGGCAAGTACAATAAACCTCCTTATTCTTCAGCTAAAACTTTATAATTTTAAAGGTAAGTAATTAATAATGAAATGAAATTCATAACTTTGGTAGAGACAACAATTATATGGTATCAATGGAACGTAAAACTAAACGAGTTTACAAATTTGTAAAAGGGTCATATTATGTACTAACAAGAGCTTTAGGAGGAGAGCAATGCTCGACTATTCAACAGCATTGTCAATTGAATGAATGTAAGTCTACAAGGGGAATGATTTTGTAAAAATGCAAAGTACAGTTACGGAACCTGTGCACTGCTTGTCAGATCATCATTGCTAAGTCGAAAAACGGGCATTATTTTGTAACAAGAGCTATCTTAGGGCAGCAACGCTCGACTCATCAGCAGCGTTGTCAACTGAGTTATGGAACCTGTACAATGCCTGTCACCTCACCACCGTGGACAAGCAGGTGAAGTTTCAATTCATTCGTATTTGTTGGTACTGAGCTTCCAGCTAACATAAAAAAAACTAAACCAAAAATTGCTAAGTCGAAAAAGGGGCATAATTTTTAAAAACTGCAAAGTTATCAACCCTGTGAAATGCATGTCATATCATCACAGTGAACAAGAGTATGAAGTTTCAATCCATTCACTCAAGTAGGTACTGAGATACCTGCTTATATACAAAATCTTAACCAAAACTTGCGAAGTCGGAAAAGGGACATAACAGTAAAAATGTAAAGTAGAATTACGAAACCTGTGCACTGCATGTCCAATCATGCAGAAAACAAGTGTGTGAAGTTTCAATCTATTCCCATTAGGGAGTACTGAGATACCAGCTTACAAACAAAAACATTGCCAAAAATTACTAAGTCGAAAAAGGGGCATAAGTTTGTTACAACAGCTCCGCCAAGCGGGGAAATATACGCCCGAAAGGAGGACAGGAAAAAGCAAAAACGATTATTTGTTTGGTGAGAGGCGGGATGGGTAGCAAGGTGTAGGTGTGTGCGGCGGTTGTGACAGGATTCTAACCCGCAAGCGGTGGGGGTGGGGGTGGGGGGGGGTTAATAGGGGGAGGGTGTTTAATGTAGACGGTTGCAGTCTGCACATCGACTCCTCACCACCTGCTTACATTCCAAGTTTCAAGTCAATACCTTTAATATATTTTAAGTTATGCTCTGGACACGAAATATGATGGGCAGATTAGACCTTTGGCTTATCACCCTGTTTCATGCACTCTGCACATCTTCTCATCACACCCTACCAACCAAGTTTGAAATCAATACCTTGAATGGTTAAAACGTTATGCTCCGGACACTAAATATGACGGACAGACTTGACTTTTGAGCTCAAATTGTGTCATGTTCTCTCTAGTTGTCTTATCACCACCTACCTACATCCCTAGTTTTGAGGTCAATACCTTGAATAATTTATTAGTTATGTTAAGAACACTAAATATGATGGACAAATTTGATCTCTGAGCTCCATCTGTGACCTTAGCCTTAAACCTACAGACCCCGTTCATGTGCTCTGCACCTCATTTCATTGCCACTAACCTACATGCAAAGTTGGATGTCAATATCTTGTATGGCAAGGACACAAAATATTATGGAGTTTTGACCTTTTAACTCAATTAGTGACCTTGACCTTAGACCTACATATGCTCCGGGCACGTATTATGACGGACGGGCTGACAGAGACACGTCTGCACGCTCCATTACATTATACGTATGATACAAAACAGTTGTATAAAAAGCAAAATAGAGTTAAGGAACCTGTGCAACTGAAGTTAGTTTATCACAGTAAATAAGTGTGTGAAGTTTCAATCCATTCAAACAAGTGATTACTAAGAAACAGCTTCATACAAAAACTTTACCAAATCAGGACGCCTGTGAGGATGCCGACGAATGGGTGAGTCCAATAGATCTACCTATTCTTCGAAAAATCGAGCTAAAATTTAAACAAGAGTTGTGTAACTCTGTTATTTCGGCACGTCTAACGACTAAAAAGCCTTTTGTAAAGTTTCAGTCTGATACATACGGCTGTTATTTAGATATAGATTGATGCAAGTCTGAAACGAGCCATTGTATACACTATTCATCTAGTGCTATCTAACTTGGTAACTCTGTAGGTGTGACGATGGTAAAAAATAAAAGGTAAGGGTAGATTTCCCGGAAACACCCCAAACACTAGTCTGACTACCCGACTAAATATTTTTTTCTCCTTTCTTAAAAAATTAATTTCTGACTTCATCAGTCTTTGTTCTGATTATCTAGTCTGGTAAAATCTGGTCAGGACTTGTGACCGATATCTCATGATAAACCGTTAGCTGACCGTTCATATGTATGGCACGCTACAATAAATTTCTACTGTGATCAGAGATCTTAATCAGCATTTAGTAACAGGCGGAGCTGAGATTCAGTTTCATATCTAGTCTGTCTAGTTTTAGCAAGAATGTAAATATCTACGTGCTTGGTTTTAATCATACACAAATAAAACTCAGAAAGGTCTGAACTGCCCTAAATCTAAAGAACCTTTTTTTACATGCAATATTTCTTATTCTATTTTACCCGATTATGTTTTCTGATCATGGTTAACATTTGCGTCAAGTAATAATGTAATGCCGCGATGATTGGCAAAATTATTGACCAGACACGAAACAGACCTGTTAATACTATGCTTACTTTTGACGTCTAAGTGTGACTTGACCATTGAGCTTGGGCTCCGTAAGTTGAGGATGATACATCGTCCTGTTACGGGTAACATTTGTGCCAAGTATTATTACAAGTTGAGTAACAGTAAAGCCCTGTTTACCCAAAGCCCTGTTTACCTTTCACTTCCAAGTATGAACTTGATCTTTAAGCTAGGGGTCTGGGTTCTACGCATGACAAATTGACTCATTATAGGAAAGAGAACTTACACCGAATAATGTTAAAATCCCTTGATGGTTGGCAAAGTTATTGATCGTACAGGAACAAATTCTGTTGACCTTTGACCTCCGAGTATGACCTTGATCTTCGAACTACGGGTTCGGGTGTTGCAAAAATCAGGGCGTCTCATTACTGGGAACATTTGTTGAAATCCCTTTAAGGATGACATAGATATTAACCGAACAGGAAAAAAACACTTATTGACCTTTGTCCTTTTAGTGTGACATTGACCTTTGACTTCTGAGTATGACCTTGATCTTCGAACTACGGGTTCGGGTGTTGCAAAAATCAGGGCGTCTCATTACTGGGAACATTTGTTGAAATCCCTTTTATGACATAGATATTAACCGACCAGAAAAAAAACACTCATTGACCTTTGTCTTCTTAGTGTGACATTGACCTTTGAGTTAGGGCTCTGGGTGTTGTGACTGATACGTTGCCTGATTACGGATAACATTTGTATCAAGTAGTATTGTACAATAGTTGGCAGAATTCTGGATCAGACACGAAACAAATGCTTACCGTTGACTTCTGTTACCTTGACCTTAAGGCTAGGGTTCGGAAAATTGTGCATGGCACATCGTTTTATTATAGAAATAATTTGTGCCAAATAGTTTTACACTTGTGGCAATATTTTAAGTTTCCAAACTACATAGTGAGAAATTAAGGAACTCACCAAGAACTTTTAACTTCCGTCCACCTGTTGAATCCTCGAAACATGTATCATTGACTTCATCTGTTAGATCTTTAGACATATTTGTGACAATGAGGTATATTGCCCTCCTTGACAGGAACACCTGATGGGTATTGTAAAAAGCATACTGCCCAGCAAAGTCCCACACCGATATGTTTATTTTATTTGTGTTGTCCTCTAGGTCTTTTGGCGAGTTTTGCACCAACCTCTTTAAACAGAAATTATATCTTTTGTTGTGGTCACAAGTTTTCCAAGGTAAAAGGAACGTTAATAAGATAGCAACCATATCTAAAATCAAGAGTCTCTGATGCTTAGTGATAAACGTCACTAACTTCGAATCACTTTTCTTGACCTCTGAGGGTTTCAGTCTTGCACAGCTCATCGTGGTCAGTCTATGCCTTAGTCACAAAACCGTACGACGTCCGTACGGTTTAAAAAAATCGTACGATCCCACCAATTTTAGAATCCTTACGGTCTCTGTTTAATCGTAGCGTCTGGTCACAATACCTACGGGCCCCGTACGATCTTCAGAGGGTGCAATCGTAGGATATCCGTATCGACATCGCAGACAAGTCGTGCAGAGCTCTCAAGGAGCCCAGCCGTACCTCGTAAGGTGCTCGTGGGTTCGTAAGGCGCTCGTGCGGCACTCGTACGGTGTCCGTACGGTGTACTTCCGAAAAGAATGAATCAGTTCGGCAGCGTCTAAACAATTTCCATTTTCAATCGTTGGATATCCGTACGGACATCGCAGATAAGTCATATGGAGCTCGCAAGGAGCCCGGCCTTACCTCATACGATGCCCGCTGGCTCGTACGGCGCTCGTACGATGTCCGTACGCTGTCCCGGCGACAAGAATTAACCAGTTTGGAGACGTCTGATAGAATGTCCATTTGTAGCTACTAAGCTGATCGTAACGCCCTGCGAGCCCTGTGGGGACATCGCAGGTTCTCCGCACGGTGTCCTTGATATCGTACGGACATCTTACGTTGACCATGCTAGTCCCCTGCGAAAGTCGTGCGAGCATCAGCAAACGTCGCAGTTTTCAAACTCCTTGCGATGCACGTACGAGCACTTCCGGGGCCCGTGTGCTTCCAGTACGGGGCTCTTGCGACCTGCTCCCGACTTTGACAATCTCTACGAGCTCGTAAAGAACTCGGGAGCTCGGTGAAACATTTGCACCAAGTTTCCGAGTCTTCTACGGGTTAAAGAAATTCAGTTCGACACTCGTACGAGTCATCGATATACGTACAGAAGCCGTACGAGTTTGCATTTGCATTTCTCTGAGTTTCCGAGTCCTCTACAAGTTAAAAAATTCCGTACGACCCTCGTACGAGTCAACGATGTCCGTACGAGTTTGCCAAAATTTGACTGAAAACCTATTCGTAAGGAGCTCGTAATGTTCTTGTGACCAGGGTATTACCATGACAAGACTACATCTATAATTACATTTGTAGTGGCTTTCATACGCTTGGCATCATATTGAAACATTAGAATTTCGCGAGCAAAACTCACAGATTCTAGTCTAGTTCCATCTTTCAATAAAACTGTAGAAAAAATATTTTACCATAACACATTCTTGTTGATTCAGTTTTTGCTGTTCTTTGGCCAGTTCCTCTTCACTTTCCGGTAATAGAACAGGTTCTTGAACTGAAATATAAATTTAACATAATTCGTCACCAGATAACATTCAGTTCGCTGATGACAATGAACAAATAATAAACAGCAAGATCGAGAAACTGCTGAAACAACTATAAGACACTAGATGCCCACGGGCAACATGTCGAGCCCACCCTTTGACCAATAACTGTGACCTTGAAGTTTTAGATAGAGCTTTTCCATTGATTTGACCTAGTGACCTAGTTTTTAAGTCCACCTGACTCAGATTTAAACTTGACCTATAGATCATCAAGATTAACATTCTGACCAAGTTTCATTAAGATGTGGTCATAAATGTGGCTACTACAGTGTTAACAATCTTTTCCTTTAATTGGACCTGGTGACCTAGCTTTTGATCCCAGATGACCCAATATCAAACTCGTCCAAGATTTTATTGAGGGTAACTTTCTGACTAAGTTCCATTAAAACTGGGCCAAAATTGTGACCTCTAGATTGTTAACAAGCTTTTCCTTTCATTTTACCTGGTGACCTAGTTTTTAAACCCACCTGACCTAGATTTGAACTTGACCTATGGATCATCAAGATTAACACTCTGACCAAGTTTCATTAAGATATGGTCATAAATGTGACCTCTAGAGTTTTAAATAGCTTTACCTTTTAATTTGACCTAGTGACCTATTTTTGACCCTACATGACTCAGATTCAAACTGGACCTTGAGATCATCAAGATTAACATTCTGACCAAGTGTCATGAAGATATAGTCATAAATGTAACCTCTACAGTGTTAACAAGCTTTTCCTTTGATTTGACCTGGTGACCTAGGTTTTGATCCCAGATGACATAATTTCAAACTTGTCCAAGATTTTATTTAGGATAACATTCTGACCAAGTTTCATTAAGATTGGGCCAAAATTGTGACCTCTAGAGTGTTAACAAGCTTTTCCTTTGATCTGACCTGGTGACCTAGTTTTTGACCCTAGATGACCCAATATCAAACTCGTCCAAGATTTTAATGAGGGTAACATTCTGACCAAGTTTCATTAAGATTGGGCTAAAATTGTGACCTCTAGAGTGTTAACAAGCTTTTCCTTTGATTTGACCTGGTGACCTAGTTTTGACCCCAGATGACCCAATATCGAACTTGTCCAAGATTTTAATGAGGGTAACATTCTGACCAAGTTTCATTAAGATTGGGCCAAAATTGTGACCTCTAAAGCGTTAACAAGCTTTTCCTTTGATTTGACCTGGTGACCTAGTTTTTGATCCCAGATGACCCAATATCCAGCTTGTCCAAGATTTTATTGAGGGTAACATTCTGACCAATTTTCATTAAGATTGGGCCAAATTTGTGACCTCTAGAGTGTTAACAGTCAAATTGTTGACGACGGACGGACGACGGACACAGGGCGATCACAAAAGCTCACCTTTGAGCACTTTGTTCTCAGGTGAGCTAAAAAGTTATAAATGTATAGTAACAGCAAAGGGAAGTTTATCCTAAAAACATTCTATATAACATAAGTTCACAAAAAACTCCTTACTAGGTAGAGACAGGTCAAAATACACCTAAAATTGTATGTAACATACATGTTGTACCACAGAAATGTGGTCTCGATTTTCCCTACGGCCTGAAATAAAAAAGTTACACTATAAGCTATTTATAGTAAGAACAAAGTGAAGTAATTCTAAAAACAAGGTTGCCTCATGGTGATGAACATTTGTGCCAAGTTACATCAAAATTCCTCCATGCATAAAGAAGGAATGCTCCGGAAAAAGACATTCTTGAATTTGACGTTTGACCTCTAAGTGTGATCTTGATCTTAGACCTAACGACCTGGTTCTTTCGCATGACAAATCAACTCATTATTGGGAACATTTATGCTAAGTAATTCTAAAATCCCTTGATGAATGACAGAGTTATTGACCGTAAACAAGAGCTGTCCTAAGACAGCGCGCTCCACTATTCGGGGATTTGACAGTAAAATGAATATATGTCTGAATAAGAGACCTCTACTTTAAAAGGAAGATACACTAAGGGGGTTAATTCCATCAAATACACCAATCTGAGTTATTAGGATCGTTACAACACATGCAGATGATGATGATAAAGATATATTTTGAGTTTAAAGTCATTATCTTATATAGTACCAAAGTTATGTCCAGAAAACGAAGTTTGTAAAAAATTTAAGTATAAAAGGGGCATAATTCGGTCAAAAATACAAATCAGAATTATCGGGATTGTTACCACACATGCAGATGATGATGATAACGATACATTTTAATTTTCAAGTCTTTATCTTATATTGCATTAAAGTAGTATCCAGAAGCAAAGAGTTTAAGTACAAAAGGGACATAACTCTGTCAAAATTACAATTAGAGTTATGGGGTATGTAGCCACACATGCAGATGATTATAAACAAATACTTTTAATATCAAGTCAGTACCAAAGATATGTCTATAAACGTAGCTTTCAAAAAAAAAATTAACATGAAAATAATTCAAAGTATAACTCCTTGGTGACCTTGACCTTGAGTATAATGGGCCCAGCCCCTACACATACTTTGTTTGTATACTGGACAATGTTTATGTGGAATAACAGTAAGATATAAGCAATAGTAACAAAGATATGACAGAAAAACAAAGGTTGCCGAAAAATTTTAACCTTAAAAATAACCTAAGTATAACACCTTGGTGACCTTGACCTTGGGTATAATGGGCTCAGCCCCTATATATTCTTTGTTTGTATTCTGGACAATGTTTATGTGAAGTTACAGTAAGATATAAGCAAAAGTAACAAAGATATGACAGAAAAACAAAGGTTGCCGAAAAACTTTAACCAAGAAGGGTCACGCCGGCGCCGACGCCGGGGCGAGTAGTATAGCCCCCACCCCTATTCTCCGAATAGTGGAGCTAAAAAAACAGACCCTGTTAATCTTTAACCTGTAAGTGTGACCTTGACCTTAGAGCTAGGGGTCAGACTCTTGCGCATGACACGTCCTCTCATTATAGGAAACATTTGTGCTAAGCCATTTCAAAATGCCTTACTTATGGACACGAATTATTCCCTGTTAACCTTTGATCTGTAAGTGTGCCCGAGACCTTCAAGCTACGGGTTTGTGTCTTGAGCACGACACGTCGTCTCATTATGGGGAACATTTATGCCAAATTATTTCAAAATCCCTTATGGACCGGACACGAAGTGTGACGGGCGGAAAGACGCAGCCTATTTCTATATCCGCCAGTTTTTCTTCGAAAAAGGTAAGATATAAGCAATAGTAACAAAGATATGACAGAAAAACAAAGGTTGCCGAAAAACTTTCACCAGGAAGGGTCACGCCGGCGCCGACGCCGGGGCGAGTAGTATAGCCCCCCTATTCTCCGAATAGTGGAGCTAAAAAAACAGACCCTGTTAATCTTTAACCTGTAAGTGTGACCTTGACCTTAGAGCTAGGGGTCAGACTCTTGCGCATGACACGTCCTCTCATTATGGGAAACATTTGTGCTAAGCCATTTCAAAATGCCTTAGTTATGGACACGAATTATACCCTGTTAACCTTTGATCTGTAAGTGTGCCCGAGACCTTCAAGCTACGGGTCTGTGTCTTCCGCATGACACGTCGTCTCATTATGGGGAACATTTATGCCAAATTATTTCAAAATCCCTTAATGGACCGGGACACGAAGTGTGACGGGCGGAAAGACGCAGCCTATTTCTATATCCGCCAGTTTTTCTTCGAAAAAGGCTGTGACAACAAATTCCTCAATGCATGTCAAAGTTATGAGCCGGATAAGACATGACTTGACCTATGATCTTCAACTGTGACCTTGACCTTTGAGATAGGAACCTGGGGCTTGCGCATGACACGCTGTCTCAATGAGATTAACATTCATGCCAAATATAAACAAGGTTTCTTAATGCATGTCAAAGTTATGGTCCGGACAAACAAATTCGGACGGACGCACGCACGCATATACTTTAAAAATTATTTAATTTAGTCGGCACGAAATTTCGTGGTTTTGGCCAAAACGGCTGTTTCGAGGGGACGTAAATTCGTGGATTTTCAATTTTTGTTAGAAAAAAATATCATAATTACCACAGGAATAGATTTACTAGTACTTCAGAATCTGTCCTTACATGTGAAACCTACACGTGTCAAACAGCGCTACCATGGTTACCGAATTTGCAATCTTCGCCGCGGGAGATTAGCAAGTGATCATGTGCTAATTAACGACCGCGTTATATATAATTATACGACCCCTGATTTGCAAAACTTTTTAAAATTGTGAAATATTCAATAAGAAAAGTCGGCGCCAATTAAAAAGTGTCAAAACCGTAGCACCTTGCACAATTAGCATTCATAATCGAAACAAATATAAAGTTGATCATTTGATCAACTCGATCTAGTTATTGTACTGCAAATAAAAACAAACTATAATAGATTTAAAATAATTTTATTTTTATTCCGTAGACAGTGTACTTACTGTGTAGTACTAGTATAACCATAGTAATCCTTACATAAACTATTATAAACTGGTCCGATTTTTTTTCTCCAAAAACGCGTCTGCATCTAAAATTAAAAGCTGTTGAACTTGTGCATGTGTTATTTCCTGCCGAGAAAGGTGAAATGTGAATTAAGTATTAATGCATCTGACGCAAATCTAGCAATTAATTATAATATTTAATAGTTCCAAAGTCGTAGTTTTTTACAACATTTCAATAAAAATAATGGCTAGTGTATAAACATTGCATAGCAGGGCCGAAAAAAATCAAATAACAGCCGTATTATAGTGCGGTTAGCACGTGACGCTACGTCAAACTTCTATTTGTAGTATCTACTTTTACTTTGACAAGCATGTCATAAACAAACCACGGGTACAGTTCTAAATAAAATAGTCGGTTTTGTTTCCACGTATATCTAAGTTTATCGTTGATGGAACCTCCATAAACTACTGTACACGAAAGCTGCAGGTTAGTACTGCCGCATGCAAACAACTACTGATCAGATCGAACGGCTGTGGTGTCTTTTTTGGCGACTTTACGTACAATTAAAAATATCGTGGGCACAATTTGTTCGTTGGGACTTGAATTCGTGGTTGAGCTCAACCACGAAATCCACGAAAATTAATCCCCCACAAATAATAATGATTTCACAGTACACCAAACAGCCATTTGGACAACTATGTCTTCGCATCCGCAAGCGGGCTCGGCAGAAATGAACATGAAAACTTCTGGTAAGTTAGTTTTAATCAAAGATGATTTAAACATAGATTTCATTAAGACTAACATTCTGACAAGCTTTGATATAGATCAGGTAGAAAATGTGACACAGTGTACAAACAAGTTTCGTCTAAGATTTGATTAAAAAGACCCATTAAAGTACTTACCCTGAACTTCAAACACCAATGCCCTGAATGCACTGTATTGCTCAACTGTCCTAGTTCTTAGCAAGATAATCCAGTATCTGACTTGGCCTAGATTTCATTATAACATACATTCTGTCCATGTTTTATGTAACAAGAGGGCCACGGTGGATTGAATAATTTTGGAACAAGAAACAATGCGGTGAAATTATTAAAACAAGAGCGCCGCCAAGCGGGGCAATATACGCCCGAAGGGTTACACCAGAGGATGGGAGCAAAATTTAAAGAACTTGACTGTTAAAGCCCCAAGGACAGGAACAACAAAAAGAAGAAATTACAAAAAAAATCTAATTCCACAAAAAACTTCTTACCAGGTAAAGTTATGTCAAAATACACAGAAAAGTGGTCTCGGTTTTTCCCTAAGGCCAAAAATAAAAAAGTTTCAAAATAAGCTATTTATAGTAACAAAAAAGGGAAGTAATACAAAAAAAAATATTGTAAGAGAACAAAAAAAGGATCTGCCAAATAAAAATAAGAGCACTGCAATGCAGAGCAATAAACACAAAGCAAATTCATATATGACCTTTGACCCCTAAGTGTGACCTTGACCTTGAAGCGAGTCATCCAAAACATGCGCTCTGCATGTCGCCTCAGTGTGGTGAAATTTGTGTCAAGTTTCTTTGAAATCCTTCAATCAGTTCAAGAGTTACAGAGCAGACACAGCAAAGTCATATATGACCTTTCACTCTTAAGTGTGACCTTGACCTTGAAGCTAGTCATCTGAAACAAGCGCTCTGCACGTCGCCTCAGTGTGGTGAACATTTGTGCAAAGTTTCTTTGAAATCTGTGCCAAGTTTCTTTGAAATCCTTCAAGCAGTTCAAGAGTTACAGAGCGGACACAGCAAAGTCATATATGACCTTTCACTCCTAAGTGTGACCTTGACCTTGAAGCTAGTCATCCGAAACAAGCGCTCTGCACGTCGTCTCAGTGTGGTGAACATTTGTGTCAAGTTTCTTTGAAATCCTTCAAGCAGTTCAAGAGTTACAGAGCGGACACAGCAAAGTCATATATGACCTTTCACTCCTAAGTGTGACCTTGACCTTGAAGCTAGTCATCCGAATCAAGCGCTCTGCACGTCGACTCAGTGTGGTGAACAATTGTGCCAAGTTTCTTTGAAATCCTTCAAGCAGTTCAAGAGTTACAGAGCGGACACGAAACACACTCATATGGCATTTGACCCCTAAGTGTGACCTTGACTTTGAAGCTAGTCATCCGAATCAAGCGCTCTGCATGTCGTCTCCATGTGGTGAACATTTGCGTCAAGTTTCTTTGAAATCCTTCAAGGGGTTCAAGAGTTACAGAGCGGACACGAAATTGCTAATGGACGGACGGACAGACGGACAGACAGACAGACGGACACCGGCGTCATAACATAATACGTCCCTTCGGGCGTATAAAAACGGGTGCCGGTGGTTTCAGAGGAGAATGTTTTCCAAATAGCCATATTGGTAAACTAACTCTCACCCTAGCGGTCATGTTTTTCAACAAAATATAATGATAAGTACAAGGTCACCCAATGAACTTTGTTGTGAAATTAATTTCAAATCGAACAAGCAGTTTCAGAGGAGAAGTTTTTAAAATGTTCCATATCTAGTCATGTAGAGAATACTAGCACCGACCCTAAACAGACATATTTTTTAACAAAGCAAATTTATAAGAGGGTCACCAATAAAACATTGCTGTCAAATTATTTTGAAATTGGCCTACTGACAGTTTTTTTCATGAAAAGGAATTATTTGAAGGACTTTGGTATATGGTCGACAAAGCTGTAAAAAACCAGTTCCAGAGAAGATTTCAAAATTTTCCACAAAGCCATCCATGAAAATATAGTTTTTCCCCAACGACCATGTTTTTTAACGAAACAGACTAAAATGAAGTTATTTGGTATAGGAGTTTCAAAGAAGAAAATTTTCATAGTCATTTAGGGAAAACTTTCCCACCCACTGGCGGCCATGTTTTCTAACCAAACAGAATGATTTGAGGAAGTCTGGCGGAGAGCCAACTAAGAAATCAAAGGCCTGAAGGGCCTGAGTCGGCTAATGATTGATGTACTGACAGTATAGTCTACCAGTTTCAGTTTGTTTTTAGTTTTTTTCCCCAACTAAAGAGAGATTTTGTTACAATAAATGAAATGAACATTCGGTCGATGCCTAGTAAAACTTTGATTGACATTATACAAATATTTAAACCCAATATATTTCTCTAAAATTGAAGAGTGGTTCGCAGAAATAAAAATGTTGAAAGAACAAACTACAATTTGACAGCTGACACTAAGATACTGCCCATGACTTTATATATTTTCCAGTAAACATTTGCCTCCGGCATTGCCAAAAGAGGCAATTATCGGCTGGTATATATTCGCACAAGATAAAATTTGAATATGACAATTTATAATATTAAGATTTTACAGCGCGGATTGCCACATACAATTTGTAACGGATGGACGAAAGAACTGATATTTTACAGATATTATAATGGGCCTGGCGATAGCCTTGTCACATGTTAGGTATTGTTCAATCATATTATAAGTGATGTCAATTTAAAGTATATTTACTTTTGCGTTTAGAGATACATGTATGTAAATGTTGCTGAGTATCAATATATAGTGTAACTGATATTAATAAATGCAGTTCTTTTTTAGTTAAAACTATCATTTATTCTATTTCAGACTTGTTAACCCCTTAAAAATCATGTCTGTTATCCCGAAGTCCATCCACTTTCAATTATCCATTTTGATTCATGTAGACAGTCGGGCCCAGACTGGGCAGAAAAAATGTTTGAGCCATTTTTACGTGGTCGGTAGCAGGGTGGGTGTGGGGAGGGGAGTTTCTTTCCGCTTTAAATTGCAGTCAGATTTTGAAATGGGCATTGCGGCAGGTGGTAAAAGGGCAAATGTATCAAACTATAAAGTGGCAATATGGGGAAGGGTGTGGGAGGATACCCCCTCCTGCAAGTAGGGTTTGGGGTATTACCACAAGAAATTTTTGAATATGTAGACCCTTGATACAGCCTTTGGTGCGATTTTAAGATTTTAACTGAAAATCTTCTGTTTCAATTTCTAAATATTACCTAGATTCTTTCTAGTATTACAATATCCAAAGTATGACTGTCACTTCATCTTTTTACTTTCAGATCATGCCTCAGGACTAGAATATGAGTCTGATATAGATTATATGTAGGTGTAATAAAAATAAATTCTAGAATCATTTCTGTTACAATAATATCTATCATGTATGTTACTTGAATGTTAAAATTTCATAACACAGCTCGATATTTACCCAAAATATTATATCCGGATACGATTACACTTTTCTCCAGTTTCAACAATATATTTTACAAATTGTGATGATACGAAGACATTTAGCAGCAATTGGCAGTATCTGACATTGAAGTTTACGGTTAAATTACCTCTTATTTAAATCTTTTCATAAAAACGTTGTTTCGTTTCGTCAAAGCAGCCAAACATAGACGATCTACTTTCGATTTCAAAAACTACAAGAAAATACAATTTAATGATTCGCCGATTTGTTTATTTCTCGAAAAATAAGAAATAAAATCATTTTTAATATCAGTAGTAACTAAGCAAACCAGTAAGAGCTTCTTCTTCCGATAATTTATCCGTTTACTGACTGCAAAATTCAGCCCACGCAAAGTCGTAGAAGCGTTGTTATAAACAGGTCACGCGTGTTCGCAGACAAGTGTCCAGAATGTAGTTAGGATTCATCCGCGAAGTCTCGCGGAAGAATTAACGTACTGCACATATCTTATTCGGGTCATTTGAAATGAATCTGTCATAATTTAATTTCATCGATGTGGTAAACTCCTTGATAAGAGACATCCAAATGCTTTCAGAGGTACCCACTCAATAAAATACTAGCAGTATGTTCTGGAACTATATTTTGTCTTTCGCTGGATGTTAAACAAGCTTTGTAAGTCTGCGCAATTCATAAAATGCACAGCGCAATAAATTTGTTATTTACGCAATGATTTTAAAGATTATTTTTTGAAACGGACAGGGTAACAAATGGATAATTTGGCTAATAAGTTAATATGCAGTTTTTATTTGAATTTGTGAACATCATATTTGCTATTTTGTGATAAAATTCGTCACCATAATCATATGCGCAAATGTATTACCAAATCCCGCAGAATCGTTATGCGTGTTTATGCTTAATGAGTTACCGCGGAAGAAAATACGTGGCTTTATTCGAGTATTGCACATGATAACCAATCACACTATTCCGACACCGGACTGTCCGGTCCTAGTACTATCCTCCTAATGCTGAGCACCAAGCAAGGAAGCTATTAGTACCATTTTCAGGTGTTTGGTGTAATATGACCAGGGATCAAATCCATGACATTCCTCACTTGAAGCATGAGCTCAATCATTAGGCTACTGAAGTGATTGAGACAGGAAAGGAGATTTGTGTAGGCAGGCTGTATAGCTCAGTTGATAGAGTGCTCGCCCTGAAAGTAAGAGGTACCGAGTTTGATCCACAGACTGACTGCACATTTTACTCACCCTGTAACATTTGGTGCCCAACGTGGGACCACAATTGTATTTACTCCTAGATAATTATGTTCCATTAGAAATTCGAGGATGAAGTTTATATAGATGGTATAGGACTTGATTCATGACTATAAAGGGGAGAACGGGACAACTGCATTTTACAAGCACACTCTGTCAATAAATATCCACCATTTATTGTTAATAGGGCTACCGCCCCCCCCCCCCCCCCCCCCCACCTTTTTTTTCTTTTATGTTTATTGTTGAAATTCATCTGTGTGATCGTGAATGGTTAGCTCAGTCTGTAGAGCATAAGCCCTGTAAGCAGGGACTGACTGAACATTTTTTTACCCCCCCCCCCCCCCTGAGACAGTAAGATGTGGGATAGAAAGATCATAATTTTGCTGTGTACTAATTACATGGCCTTAGAATAAGTATAAGGATACTTTGGAACATAACTGCACACACTGTTGTTGTTGTTGTTCTTTTACATTGCAGTACGAGTGTTTCTGGGAGGAAACGCAGGATAGTAAAACGTCTACTGTAGTTGATCAGTGTTGTCTTTAAAGTTTTGAAGTATTCAAGACAATAAAGAAACATTTTAGAAACATTAAAAACATTAATCAATGTCCCGAGCCATTTTAGTTTGGATTACTTCCCTTGAAATTAAGATAACTACCGGCTCATCCAAAGTGTGCTACCACCCACGTCATGCTTGCGAAATCCAACACGGTGGCGCATATTGTACCGTCAGACAATCGCCATTTTGTTCCACTGAAAAAGACTTTGAGACAGCCCAACCCTTTTCTCAAGAAATCTAAGAAAATTCTCAGCGTGGAAGTTGAGATTTTACTGAGAGACTTTTCGTGAAAGCCAATCAAGTTTTGTTCTGAAACAAATGAAGGCGATCATCTTTGATTCTGGAGTATTTTTTCTTTAAAACAACCCTAGGACTATCTGCTCAATAGCAGTCCTAGACTTAGAATTGTGTTTGGTCATAAACTTAAGACTAAACAGTTAGGACTGTTTTTAAGACTCTTTGAAACACAAAGTTTTGGTCTTAAGACTGTCTTCAGACTTAGGACGACTCTTAATGAAACACAACCAAAACGGTCGCCTCCCAGTCATAGTCAGTTATTGACTGTGGGGACTATCATACAGATTGTTCTTACGGGATAGTACAAAGAGCCACGCTAAATCTATTTTTAGAAACACAACAACAGCATGTCTAGCGCTTCCGCGTCGCATTTCTGGTAAACTGCCTTTACAACAGGCGTAATTTGATAACATAAATGTATTTTTTTGGTAGAAATTGCAGAGAAAAGCAAAATATTTGTAAATTTCTACATTTATCGGCCGTCTTTACACAAAAATTCTAACACGGCCAACCAGCCACGTATTTAAATTTCCGTCGCGCAACACTGTCTTCGTTGACTTACGGAATCGGCGAAGCCTGGCCAGTTAATTAGAGACCAGAGGATCGTTAAATATTTTATGAATTTACATTCATTCGTATCTCAACAATATTTGGCCATCCAAGTCTGACTAACGAGCGAATGTGTTCCTTAGACTGTTTTCTATAAATCTACAAAGTTTCTTGCTTTCTTTTTACGGTGATTTTGATCAGGATTATAACTTTAAAAGAAAATTGAACTTATTTTCCTCGCGCGGGCCGCATGTTTTCCGTGACGATTTGATAAAATACACTGTGTTTGAAATCATTCGTCCTCCACCTCTAATTCATGTGGGGAAGTTCAATGGCAGTTACTTGTGGAGAACAGGTTTGTACTGGTACAGAAATCAGGAGCACTGGTTAGGTTAACTGCCCTCCGTTACATAACTGAAATACTGTTGAAAAACGGCGTTAAACCCAAAACAAACAAACAACAAAATTTTCGAGGAGCATAACTGAATAGGTCACACATTCGGGATCATTACTGTATCAATAAAACAAGTACTTAAAACCTTCAATTCCTTAACACACTTCTTCTCATCATGCTTGTATAGAAGAAGTACGGTCTTAGAAACCTACAAACTTTTTAACTCATATTGAGGCAATCCTAATGACGAAGGAGCCTGTGCCATCAACTGCTATTCTAGTGCCAAGTATTCTGAAAATTCATTATTAAATGACCTCTTATCAAAAAGAAAAAGGAATGAAAACAACTGGGTTATAATGAGACATAGAATTGTGATAACTATATGATTCCAACGCATTTAAACATATTAAAACGTATTCCTACCTTCTTCCGGAACTATGTCCTTGTGTTCTTCACTGGACTGAGATACAACTGCAGCATCACTCCGTTCAACATTTTCCAAAGTACTTATCGCATGTTCATTGGTGCCATGAGGCTGTAATTCTGATTCTGTAACCAAGGTAGTTTCTATTTTCTCCTCACAGGTATCATCTTCAGCAATGCTTTGTGTCTTCTGCAATAATACTTGTCCCCAGTTTATTTGGTTTCCTATATATGTGAAGTGTAAATAGTTATGGTTTAATACTGTATATGCACACACCTTTCGGTAAGTCTCCTGGTGTAGGAGCAATTATAGTTATTCAAAATAAACAAGACTATTGTCCAGCGATAAATGTCCCCTACCTGAAGTGTCATTTGTCATAACTGCTGTTATAGGAGACACATTTTTAAAAATTAATTTTAACAAGAGGGCCAAAATAGCCCTAGGCCGCTCACCTGAGTAACACACCATAACAATGTAAACACGTTTACCAAGTCATTTCATGTAGACAAATATTCGGACCAGTTTTCATTAAGATTGGACAAAAAACGTGGCCTCTAGAGTGTAAACAAAAATTTTCTGTAATTTGACTTAGTGACCTAGTTTTTGACCCTACATGACCCAGATTCAAACTTGTCCAAAATTTTATAAAAACAAACATTCTGACAAATTTTCGGGAAGATTGGAGAAAAAAAAGAGGCCTCTAGAGTGTATACAATCTTTTCCTTTGATTTGACCTAGTGACTTAGTTTTTGATCCCACGTAACGCAGATTTGAAATCATCCAAGACTTCATGATAACAAATATTCTGACCAAGATTTATGAAGTAAGAATAAAAAATGTGCCCCCCTAGGGTGTAATCAAGCTTATTCTTTGAATTGAACTGGTGACCTAGTTTTTGATCCCATATGAACCAAATAAAGATTCATTCGATAATTCATGCAGACAAATATTCTGACCAAGTTTCATGCACATCAAATGAATAAGATTGTTTACAAGCTTTTCCATTGATTTTACCTGGTGACATAGTTTTTGACACCGTATGACCCAGTTTCAAACTTGGCCTAGG